>NC_089681.1:42937521-43237521 GCF_031753505.1 Anomalospiza imberbis | reverse complement strand
TTTTTTTTATTTATTTGTTGTACAAATAGGATGGTAGTAATGTCTTACAGAATACTTCAACAGTGATCAGTTCTAGGTATTTAAAAGGTGCAGCTTTTTTTAACTCAAGCATTTAGAATGAAGTGATTGAATGCATTTGAAATGTAAACATAGCATCTCATTAAAGAAAAGTATTCTTTATTTAAGCTATCATATGCACTACATGTGTTTTTTTTAATTTACCATAGTGAAAATGACACCTTACCATTTGGTGAAGTCATCATCTGTTTCTTGCAGTTCTGTAGCAAGTCCAGCTAGGAGGTTATATATCTCTAAATATGGATGAGATGGAAAAGGTTTTGTCTGTGAAAGGTGACAACACAGTATGTGTTAGTTACTGTTTCTGTGTCTACAGTGATATCTGGAACCATTTTTCCATGGAATAAGTTACAACATTTCTCATTTTCTTCAGTGCTAGTTATAAATCTGATTTATTTGGTTGTGGTGACTAGGAAAGCACTAAATTAGCTTGGTGCACTAAAACCTCAATATAGCAGGCATTTGGTGCATGTTTCACTTGGAGTAATCTCATTGACTTCCCAGCTAAGTAGAATTAATCTTGGGTTACAAGATTTTTGTCTTATCCTGCAGTAGTCTTGTATTCTAAAAGGAATGTCCCTCAGGCTAGGTGTAGAGAAGTTATATATTTGTCCTCAGTGGAGACTACTGAGATTGTCCTTCTTTTATAATTAACTCCTTCTGGTGTTTGGCTTCCCTTGTAACTGGGTGTCAGTCAGCAGTTTCTCCTGCTGCTGGGTTGTCTTGCAAAGACTTGTCTGTCCAAAAATTTGAGATCCTGCAGCTTCAAATTCAGAGGAGAAATTAACACAAAATTATTGTGATTAGCTGGGCATATCACAGCAAGAATGTCTGTGCAGAATCTCAGCCACCTCTTTACCCTGCAAATCATATGTTAGATTATTTACTTGTTATCTTTGTACCCTCTTCCCCTGTCTTATATCTTTCATTTGACAAATGAAAAGACAGAGAGTTGTGGGGAAGGTTATGTGTCTATTCTCTGTACACAGGGTAATTCACTGGTAGTTTGTTAATTTTGTGTTAAAAGTTTTACTTAGATTTACCATCCAAATTGTGGGGGGATTGGTTTTTTTGTTTTTTTTTTTTTTTTTTTTTTTTTTTTTTTTGTTTTTTGGGGTTTTTTTGGTGGGTTTTTTTTTCTTGTTCTACATCCTGTTCTTCAGGTGTGTGTAGCTTTACTGTCAGCTTGATTTTCAGACTTAACTTAGGCCCTTTTTAGTGATCAGTTCCATGTGCTGGGAAACTGGAGGAGCTGGGGAAGGGGGCTGGCAGTGAATCAATGTATGTTAGGGAGAAAGAAACCCTGAAAAACAAATGTTTGTCAAAGGGAAATGGTGTCTTTAAGGTTTTTACTTGACCCTCATATATAGAGGTGCTTAGGCTGTAGCTCCAGAAGTGTGCTATGCCTCAAAGTAAATCGTTCCGGTGGCTTTGTCTGCTCCCAGCTGTATTTCCTCATCTAACTGTCCAGGGAGTATCTTGCATTAGTGCTCCATGGGCATGAGTTGGCCTGTGCTCCTTGCAAATGCCAGATCAATTGCATAAATGTGTGCTTAAGGACCACAGGGGGCCTGCCAGTAACAGAAAAGAAGGTAAGTGGTGCTCCTGACAAATATTGGGTACCGCTGCCCTCGCTCCAGCTGTACGTGTGTCACCTGAGGTGTAAGAACACTGCGTGCCTGTCACTGGTGGTGGATACACTGCTGGTTCCTTTCTCTCCCTCATGGGAGTACAGTCTAAGCATTGAAAAGCGACTGCGAGGCTTGACAAAGAATCTGCCTTTGCCAGAGTATAATGCTGTATAAAGCATTAAAATGGTGTTTCCGTATGGATGCTGGCCGCAAGGCTATGAAATCTTCGTCAAAAGTGGAAATTGTCTTAGAAAGTCAGGAGAGGAGGCAGGAGGACAACATGGAGCATTGTTTGGGCTCTAACCATTTGCCTTGGGTGGAAGAAATGAGGATGACATGAGGCAAATCAGGCTGTGGGGAACCATGATACAAAGTTGTGGTTATATTGGTGTATTGGTGGTGCAGACATTGCCAGCCTTTCCATTATTTTTTAATGAACTGTTTCCCACTGTCTCCATGGTGTTACTGTTAATTAAGGATCACCTGATTTGACACTTAGTTTTGCAGGGTCATTTTTGGAATTTTGAGGAATTTTTGAGAAATGTTAACACTTTAGAATTTTCTGTCCACAAGTCTGGCTGTGCTTGCTTGATACCAGTATGAAATTTGTCTCAAAAATGTTTGAAGTATCGGTTGTTCTTTATGGCTTTCTGCTGCTTCGTTGGTTCAATGCAGATCTGACCAGCTTCCTCTCTTTGTTTGATTTCAAGTGTTCTAATTTGCTTTTTATTGCACAGTGCTTACGTGTCTTTTCAGAAGTACAATAAAATGGGTTAATCCATGAAATAGCTTCTATGTGGCCTGGTGTATTTTACATTGTGTAGAGTGTTATTTAGAGGAATAGACCAATATTGATTTCTTTCTTCTCAGAGGTTTTTTTTCCCTATTATTTAGCTATGTGAACAATTTGGAAAGGTATTACAACCCATTAAAGTTACAGACTCAAACCTTATAGGACATCAGTCATTCATGCTCATAAACCTATAGGGATAATTCATATCAAATATGTTCCTTGTTGATATGGTATTACTTTAATAAATCCCCCAAGTTCATAACACAAATCACAGCTGTAAAAATAGAGTGCACAGTAAGAATGGAGAAAAATAGACAGGAGACTAGGAGAGATCTGTATTAAGCCCAGCCCATTCTGATTAATTCCAGAATTTTAATGCTTGCAGATGTATTAATTGGCAGGTATTAATTTTTTAATGTTTTAAGACCTTTTGAATGACATATCATTTTCCATATAAAACAGTCTGATGGGTATTTGCTATTTCTAATCTGTAGATATTTTATATTACATTATCAGCCCTGTATTCAATACATTTATGAAACACAAAGCACTACCATTTGTAGAGATTTATTCGTGTATCATTTTCCTCCAGATTTGCCAGAACACCATCATGTTCGTGTTCTGAAGGTTAATGCCCAAAGTCAAACAGACAGAAGCCAAATGCTGCAAGGTTTCCAAGATTAGGACTGATTCCCTTCACGAAAATAAATGATTCCTGCCATGTTCAGTGATTTTGTGCAGCACTACTCACGGCTGAGTGAGTGCATCAATACTGTAGTCCTTACATGCTGTACATACTGATGACACTCTGTGTTAACTTGATTGACTGAGCAGTATACTGGAGAGGATGCACCTGCAAGAGATGTGCAGACATATATATTTTTATTCTGGTTTTGAAACATTTTGGGTTTACTTTTTTTTTTTGGAAGTCTTAGTTTCACATTTCATGGGTTATCATGTTGTGCTGTTAAGGTAGAGCAAACAGTTACGTGCTTCTTTGTTGTCAAAACTGGACTGGAAAATGATCTAAGGTGCATCTTCTTTCTCTATAAAAAAAAAGGAGAAAAAGCCTGATTTTGTATTTTAAAAGGAAATGACATAAAGAGGACAAGTGTGAAGTGTGGCAAGTCAGTAGCTGTGTAAATTATGCTTATTTTAAGGGATTCAGTTTAATGGTAGAGAAATGTTGTGTGTAATTCACTTATAAGCATTATTTTTTGCTACAGTTTTATGTTTTGTTATCGTTTTTGTAGGCTTTGAGACAACAGCAGAAAAGAAGAAATGGAGTCTCAATGATGGTAAACAAAACTGTTCCTCGTGTTGTTTTGACACCATTAAAGGTGTCCGATGAGCAGTCGGATTCACCTTCAGGTAAATAGCTAAAGGACCGTTTGCAAGATCAGCTCTAGTCACAGAGCCTTCCTCTGAATCAGATGTGTAACGTACAGAATTTGGAATTGCTGAAATACTATTTCCACTGGGTGGCTTTGTTTAACGTCTTTATTTCCTTATCAAGACTCGTGTCTCAAGGATGGAGATTTTTCTTTAATAAAGAACTGAAGGCACACAGTAAAATGACAATTGGTAATAGCAGCAGCTTTAAAGGAATGCAAAGTAATATTTTGTTTGGCTCTGGAGCTCTAATGGAGGACCACATGCTGTTATTCAATGCCATAAAAGGAGGAGGGGGGGAAAGGCAAGCTTCTCCGTGAATGTGAATTTGTGTCTCAGTTCTGCATTGCAATACTCAAATCCTTTTGTTAGCTTTTCTTCTTACACCATGCTTATCATTGCAGCATAACCTTGACCTTTAGCTCTGGTGGTTAAGTTGCTTCATTTTAAGAGATTTCTGTGTCTATGTTTAACACAAATTGACAATTGTATTTCCAAACATGTCTTTTCTTTAAATGTTTCTTCAAAAAGAAATGATCTTTTTTTTCAGCCTTAGGTTGCTTTACTGCCCCATAACTTCGGGTTAAAATATTTTTAAAAATATCTCCTGGGCATTATAGAACTATGTTGTTTTTATTAGATCACTGAACATTTTTATTGACTGCAGTGTTCAGTAAACTTTAATTTTCGGCACTTAATTGATTTATTGAGCTTTTACTTCCAATTTCTCTCATGAGGAGTAATTGTATTGTGACCAGAAAAGTATATTGCCTTTCAGCAAGAAAATGTCAATTTTTTTTAAATCCTATTTTTGTTTTGTTTACGGTGTAAGGGGTGCTGAGGGGATTGTTAGTAAAAGTGCAAAAGCATCATATTTGAGGGATTTTACTTTTTCCAAAGGCTCAGAATCTAAAAATGGTGAAGCAGATGGTTCTGATAAAGAGATGAAACATGGGCAAAAGTCTCCAACTGGAAAGCAAACAAGCCAGCACTTAAAGAGGTTAAAAAAATCTGGTTTAGGTGAGTAGGAGTGAAATAAATATCTTACTTGTAATACTGATGTTTTTCTAAACTCTGCGTTATCTTGGAAAGTTTTATTTTTCTGTTTACCTGTCCCTTTTTCAAACTCAGCAGCTGATCCTTTCTCAAGAAGACATCTTTCTGTCTACCTGGAAAATCCATGGTCAGTTTTTTTTTGTTTTTTTTTTTTCCCTCAGCAGCTGCTTTTTGAAGTTTGACAGACATAAGTAATTGCAGGCAGAGAGGTGATTTAGCAATTAGATTCTGATTGTTATGTAATGATTTTTTGGGGGATGGGGGCGGTGTGTAACAGATATTCTTTCTTCATGGTGAATTTGCTTGCCTAATGTGCATTTATTCCCAGACTTAGTAGCATATTTGCTTACATGCTTGCCTGATTAGAAGTTAACATTCTCTTTTCTTCATTTGCATTATTGCATGTCATATAGAGATTTGGCATAAAAGTTTTGGTTGGTTCTTCTTCTTTGGTTGATTTAGTTCTTCAGTTGGATCTGTAACTATTTTGAAGCTACATCTCTTGAGGTGGTAGATACAGTTTCTGATTTTATTTTCTGTGGGTTTTTTAGTGAGGTTCATGAATCACGTTCTGTAATTAACAAAGAATTTTCTCTGAAGAGATGCTAAGAGTAAATTCTAAATCTTCATATCATAGGCAGATTTTCCTGCTCTGCATGAAATTTAATTGGAAAAGTTCCCTAGTGAGCACAAAATGTAGTGCTCACGAAGACTCTTGTCTCTGCTTAAGTGAAGTCAAAGAATGACATAACTGTTTCTTTATCTTTACAAAGTACTTTTTTCATTCAGCAGAATGCTGAATCATTTAAAGAAGTATTTTGCAATGTGGCCATGTTGGAAAAGATAACAAACAAGCTTTTTGTAGAGGCTAAATCCTAGAAGTTATTTTATGTCTAGCTTTGTGGGGATAAGATTGTTCTTCTTTATTAATCATCCAGCCTAGTCCTATTTTTATATATAATGATCCTGTAAAATAGCTCCAAGGCACTTTACTTCCTAAATGCCATAGGAGAGTTGTTAAATGTGCTATTGCCAGTTCCTGGCAGTGTAACCTAGAAGCCTTTTTGTATCACAGCCTCCCATGAAAACGTACTTTGGTTTCATACATGATCTTTCTGCAGATTATCAGTCAGTCCCATGTGAATAGCTAGTTCTCTATGTTGATTCAACATCATTATTCAAAATAGACAATACTCCTTCAGTATTATAGCTTTTGCTATGCAAAGTTATATTCAATGTTAGATGATTCCCTGTAATTTTTCTCTACATTTAAGGCTGAGATACATCATTTCAAGTATATATTCCTCCCCATCTTCAGATATGACATCAGCTGTTGGCTCATGATATCAAATGAATTCATTTGGGGGTTTTTGGTGGATTTTGGAAAATAAATCTACTGGCCTTTAGGAACACCACACATGAAGTGCAGGGAACTTTGTATAACGTTTAAGGGTTTCTGTTTTGTACCATTTGAAATGTTTCTCTCATGACACATTTCCTGGGAGGCTAAAAGTGCAGTTGTAGAGCAGCTTCGAGAACAGGTCCAGGGTCCTCTATAGTGCACAATCCAGGTCCAGATATTGTTTGGCTGTCTGAAACTCTGCTGATCTGGCCAACATCCAGTACATGTTGTTTGGTAGACTTTCTGAGCTCTGATTAAATAAGATTATTTTTTTTTCCATTTTAGTTAACAGATTCTGCCAACTGTGTGATTTCTGTCCTTTTTCTGTTTTCATTTTTATATTTTCATGTAGACCCATGGTGTTCCCATCTCCTTATACTTAATTCTCTGTGTTGAGGAGTAAACTCTTATTTTCCAAGGCTGCAAGCCTCAGTTTTCTCTCTTGTCTTACAGCTTCTATTTCTGATCTGGACATTGATACCCCTGAACTATATAAGGATTCAAAATGTCTTTCTCTGTGGAAAACAACATAAAAAACATTGGCACATGTTTTGTCATAAACTCTTCTCAGAGCTATGATTAGTGATGCAGTGGTGTCATAGTTCCATGCTGCCCCCAAATACTTCACTAAATCTTATTACAAACTTGGGACCTGCTATACAGAACCTAAATTAGCCATAGGAAGGGTGCAAGGGAGAGAATTTGTTGTTTTTCTGAACAGATTTTAGGGGTTTTTTAAGTAGGATTGTGGTGGGCATCCACAGTTCGCTACTGGCCAAGAAGCAATACACACATTTCTTCCAGAAGCTGATAAAACCCCCATAGTACTCTGTAAGTGACAGCAGGTCAAATAAATCAGAAAATGTAGATTTGGCTCTTTGTCTTGGGCTTTTCATGCTATGAGAATATCTGCCACTGAAGGATGTTACTGATTTTGCAGTCATGTATCTTATTTCAGTTTGGATTATCTCTTTGTGTATGCCTTCCCATAGGATATAAAGTGCTAGCTGGGGAAAATGTTATTCTAATTTGGAGTCACTTAGAAGATGGGGATATGTATTTTGTATTGATTAAAGAAGAGAATATACATACAGGCATTAAAATTCAATACATCATACAACTTGTGTTATGCTCAGGGACTGTGTTCTTTTTACATTTATATTTAGTGGGTGGAACAGATGGTGAGGATAGTTTATTGTGATGCATTCATGAAAATGGGCACTTCTTCCATGCAATTGTCCTGTATAACAGGACATTCATTTGTTGGTAATGGAGTCTTTGCTGTACTGAAACAGAGTATGTTAGAAATATGTGTTGGAAAAGGTTATTCTATGCTGAGTGCGAAGTAGTTCTTGTCTCATTCAGTTACTATCAGTTGCTGAAAAATAAAATAAAATTACAAGAATGTTTACAGGAGGCTGTAACTGAAGTGGAGCTTTTAGAATTTACAAATCTTCATTTTCGTGCATATGTATATTTTGTAGTTACAGCCTTTCAGGGAAGAGACCACCATAGGTCCTCTAAGAAATCTAAAGCATAATTGCATTCCTCCTATTAATGTTACTGTTAAGTAGCTTGTAGCATTTGACATATTCCTAATAATCAGTATGCCCAAATTTTCTCATTTTTAAAACATATTTAGTCTTCTTAATGTGTCAGTTTTAATTGTTACTGAGAGGTCCTATGTAAATGCCAAATGCCATCATTCATCATAGCAGTGAAATAATCTTTTAATCACTTTTTTAGGGATTCTGATGGAGTTTGTGTTTCATATAGTTCAGAACCCTCTTACACCATTTTTGAAATATTTGAAAGTACAACATAATGAAACCTGAAGAAGTTTCCTGGGAGAAGTTAGAAGCTTTTGAATTTTCCCAGCCACCTGTACTTTGATATGCTAAGACTTAGAGGAAAAAAGGGATTTTAGCAGTATATAAATACCTTGAAGCAGATAGCTCTTTAAGAAACTTTAAAAAGTATTTTCTAAATATTGTCCTAGAAATAATAACAAAATCAGACCAGACAGGATCTCCAGTGGTCATGGTCATCTAATTTGTTCATCAGTCATAGGTCAAAATCAGATATGCATCTGTCATTACTGACAGGTATTTGTCTAACATATTCTTAAAATATTTTGATGGAGTCTTTAATGCCTTCCTATGGATTTAATTCAGCATCTCCTTGTTATTGGCAGTTGAAAGCTTTCTTTTCCCAGTATCTTAACACATATATTTCTTACTGTGCAAGAGTTTAAGTTGATAGCCTTTCTGTCCACTGTGTAAAATAAGAAGACATTATTCTATAATGCTGTGCATGAGCCATATATTTATTTTCCTTTCCCTCTGCTGAGTCTTTATCTTACTCCTTTTTTTGTATCATTCCTCACATACCTTGTTTACTAATCTCACAATTCCTGCTGCTGCCTTCTGGTTTTGATCATTTTAGCTCCTAGTTCTTAGGAAAATCCTGAAAAATGCTTTTGGTTTTTGTTGTTAATGTTTTCAAACATTAACATATTAAATATTCTCATCTCTTTGATCACTTTCTTTTCACACAGGTAGTTTTAGCAGGTGCAGTGGGACAAGTTCTGTAGGCCATAGGGCACTGCAGATAGCAAAAGAGAAGCTGTCCATAATTATCGAGTCACATCAGCCTCATCGAGCTGCCTTTTGCTTGAAAATAGGTGCTTAGATAATTATTGTTGATGACATTACAGGATTATTTTCTGCAGCTGTTAAGTTGGTCTCAAGCTAGAAGTAAGAATATGTCAGCTGTGATGTTTACTGGAACATAAGAGGTCAAGAGACAAATACATTTTGTCTTTTTATTATAAAATAAAAATATTTTATCTTCAAGAGACAAATATAAAATATTTTTTATTATTATACAAATATAAAAGCTGTTAAGACACCTAGAAAAGGCTGTGTTAGCCTTCTCAGAGTACCATTTCTCAAGAGCTTATTGTGTTATACAGTAAAAGCTAAAAACTTTAAAAGAAGACTTGTTCCTACTCTCCTCCTTTATTTATGTTTAAAGTTATTTCTGTTTATTTACTCCAGGACATTTGAAATGGACCAAAGCTGAGGATATTGACATAGAAACACCGGGATCTATTCTAGTGAACACTAACCTGAGGGCTTTAATAAATAAACACACCTTTGCTTCTTTACCTCAGCATTTTCAACAATACCTCCTGCTTTTGCTTCCAGAAGTAGACAGGCAGGTAAGTAGCATCATAAAATATTTCTATTTTTAATGAGACTTTTTTACAGTGTGTTTTCATAGGCTGATTTGACTGACTAGGAATCAATCCAGGAAAGAATTAGAAAATCTCCATACTTTCTTAAGTAAAAGTGTTGGATGTAGAATGACTGTAAAGTTTGTCTGTGAAAACCAGCTCCTGCTTCTTTGCTTCCTGAAAACTCTGCAGGTCCCTGAATTGTCTGAATGGAAACTGGGCAGCAAATCTTTCAAACTTGCCAAATCACTTAATTAGCTTTTCTACCTATGGTGTTGAAGATAAACTTCTCATTCTCAAGACTTTCTTTATTTTGAGTCTCTTTTCACCGGTGATCTTCCTTGGTGCTCTGCCAGCAATGTCCAGGTCAATATTAGTCAATTAGTCAATGTTTGTTCTCCTGCTCTTCAGCTTTTGTACAAACCTATGTAAGCTCTCTCAGCTCCAGTGCACCGAATCCACTTATTCCCACCTTTCATAAGGAATATCTTCTGCAGAGCTTATGGCTGTGTGCTCAGATCTGTTGAGGAGAATGATTTGGAGAGTAACAGGCTGGAAATAAAATTTCAGTTTTGTGATCTTTTCTACAATGTCTAAATTGTGATCTTTCCTACAATGTCTGGTCTTTCCTGCATTTGTTGGTCAGATTGCAGCGTTTCTTAGAGAGAGGAAAAAAATTATTTCTAGCATGTCTAGTAGTTAAAATAGAAAAGAGATTTCATTTACTCACTTGCCTCACTTAGGGATTCAAGCAGTTTTACCAGTTTCAATGGGGAATACTCATGCACTTAATTCAGACTCATTAACTTACACAAATAGAGCATTTTATTTTTTGCAGATGGTCAGTAATCCTCTTTTAATATAGTAACTAGAGAATGCAGATCACTTAAATGAGTAGTTAAAACCTGCATCTTAAATCAGTGTTTCATTTCAGTATTTCAGGTTTTATTTCTTAAACTGTTAGTAGTTAGTCTACCACTAAAGCAGGGAGAAGAAGTGCAATGTGACGCAAAAAGAGAAAATAATTGTATTAATGTACATTTACTCAGCCTCTTATCAAATTAGATACTGTATTAGATACTGTATGTTTGTGGACCACAATTCTGCATTTAATAACAGAATGCTTGAGAAAGAACATCAGAACAAGATCCATTGGAGAAACAATATTAATGTATTTATTCTCAAGCTCCCACAATGCAGTCAAAGTCAATATTGACAAGTTTTAAGAAAACTTTTTTCCCTGCTGTCAAACAGATTTTAACTTAGTGCCCAGGAAATATTTTTAGGATAGTTTTGGATTTTTGTTCTCTTTCTAGTTAATTCATCAGAAAAGATTAAAAGAATGTACATGTTTTCTCTCCAACCATCAAAGACCCAATGTTCATAAATTACATTTCAAGCATGGGATCTTTATTTAGAAGATTTTACTTTAAAATTTATTTTTTAAAATGAAGTATCTGCAACTGACAAGCCACTTACCTCCTTATCAGTGTTCTTACAGCAGAGTTTTTTGGCAAGAAAATCAAGAGCATATTTTTTTAATTTAAACATGCTTCACTAGTTAAAAGCAGTGCATTTTTTTCACTTTTATTTCAAAAATCATTCACATAATGCATATAATATGTTATTTCAGAGGCCAAACACTGCGTAATTGGAACATAATAAATGTCGTGATGAGACATTTGCAGGTGTCCTTCTGTCTGTCATCTTCTCACAGCTTTCTGTGGGTTTGTGTAGCATACCAGGTTTTCATCTGCATTTAGAAAGCCGGAGTCACCAGTCATATCTGGAAGTTTAATGGAAATGTTTGGCTTCTAAGTGTGAAAGTTTGAAAATTCTTTTCCAGTGGAGAGTGGAATAACCCTGAACTTTGCAGAAGTCTTAGCAGAGAAAGAAATGCATCTCTTTTCTTGATGTCTGAGAAAATGTCCTCAGCTATGCCTGAAGTGTGGCATCCCAGATACGGACTGATGAAAGTAATAGAATTGATGTTCTTTTCCTTTCTGTGGCAAGTGGAAGATGCCAGTGTAGTGCTCAAGGATCAAATAAAAGGATAGAGAATTTTGGCCAAGGTGTTCTGGTGGGAGTCTCTGCTATTGGTCACTTTGAATGAACAAGGCAAGGGTATTCAGTTTTCCTCTTTTATTTCTACTTTCTAAATCAAATGGGGCATCAGGCAAGCAAAAATGGTGCAATACTATTCTTTGAGTTAGCTGCACATCTCTTGGGGCTCAGTTTTATTGTTTTATATTGGCCTTTCCTTGATTCGTCTGAAAATTCTTATTTCTGCTCTTGTGGCTCAGAACTGTTTCCTCCCTGTGTGCTGATCTGCAGTTGGCTGCTGTTGTCTTCCCCAGAGAAAGCTGCATTTCTGTGTTGCCATGTGGATATAGTATGTGAAGTACTGTAATAAATGGCACTATAAAAATGTGATAGAGTTATGCTATTTGTGTATATATAGTGATCTGTGAAATAAATTACTAATGAAGTGCATTTTCATTTAGGCTTTATTACTGCTCCACATAGAAAAACCCCATGATGAATGATTCTTTGTCATTTCTGTCATAAACACCATTTTTCTGGGTGGTATAACTCCTCCTCCTTAAATCGTACTCAGCCAAAACTTGTCATGCATGTGTCAGTTTGAATAAGCATTTTTAGAAACCATTAGTTAAAGGAGTTGAGGTTTTCTGGTTTTTTGTGTGCAAGTGTTTATTATAAATAAACGACTTCTGTCTCAACCTTGGTTAGTCTAATGTGTTCAAGAAAAGTTCAGGAACAAGTTAGGAGCTTTTAGGGATGTGTTTTCTGATCTTTCTTTCATTTTCAAGTGTTGTGGTTGCTATCAGGCAGCTATTGGAGCCCATGGAAAGAAAGCCTTAGGAAAGTTGTCCCAGAATGTAAGAAGAGAAGAACAATTCTTCTGATGTTCATGCTGTCCCTACTCCAGCTAGATTTTTGACAAAGTAGAAGAATAGGATCATTGCCCTTTTTTTCCCCTTGGGAAAAGATAAATTGTATCATGAGTTATAATAACAATTTAAACTGATTTCAGCTTGCATATTAGTTTCAATTCTATTTCAGTAGTGATGAGGCCTTGTGTAATTTTCTGTTTTAAAAATGCCTGTAAAAGAAGATGGAACAAGTTGGCAGTTATGGTAGATGCATTTTATCGAGGATTTTATTTGTTTTGATTTGGGTTCAGAAGGAATAAGTATGTAGAGATTGTTTAAATAATAGAAATAAAGAATGTCCTGATTTGGAAGGGACCCATGAGGATCATTCAGTCAAGCTTCTCACCCTGCACAGGCCAGCTCCAAGAATCACACCATGGTCATTGTCCGAATGCTTCTTGAACTCTGCCAGGCTTGATGCTGTGACCACTTCCCTGGGGAGCCTGTTCCAGTGCCCAATCACCCTCTGGGTGAAGAAACTTTTCCTAATATCCAACCTAAACCTCCCCTGACACAACTTTAGGCCATTCCCTTGGGTCTTGTCACTCATCACCACAGAGAAGAGATCAGTACCTGAGAAGCAGCCATGTCCCAGTCTTGTCTGTTTAGCAGACTGCTCCAAAATCTTGCATCATTGGATACTGGGAACTTCATGACTGAAAAAAAAAATATTTTGAACATCCAGATTTTCAGCTCTTCATTAATCTGTATGGATTTAAAGACTCAAAATCCTTGAAGCTTAGCTGATACAGAAGCCTATTGGGTGATTCCCTGGGAGACCTATGTGACTGAGCTGGAAATATAGAAAACATGCAGGTGTAGAAATTATATGGAAAGAAAAGTCTGCACAAGAGATTTCAGTTATCACAAATTCCAGCAAAGTATTTTGCTTTACAGCTCTAATTAGAAGATTCTACAGCTGAAGAACAATGGATTTTTCATGAAATACCTATTTCAGACATTGATACATCAAGCTGATAAGTAACCTTCTTGACTACCTCTCAGCAAATACTCGCCTTCAAAGCAGGAAGTTTCTCTGTGTATCTAGATTGCTGTGTGGCATCAGTGAGTCTTCAAATATTAATTAAACAATGTATATTGTGCAAGGATGGGTAACAGGTCTGTGCAACAGGTTGCTGAAAATGAATGTCAGTTGGCTATGTCGTATCTACTCCAGCTTTCCTTGTTGGTGCTTCTGGGAAGTCAGATTCCTGATCTTAACACTGGGGAAGGGCAAAAGGAAGGGAAAAACACCCACCTACTTAGCTTCCAAAAAGAGAAGTGTAACATTATCTGAAGAGTAGCAGAAAGTTGAAGTGATTTTACTAATCCTTAGAGAGCTAAACAAAATGTTCTCTCCTGAATGCTCTGGAAAAAAAGAGTGTCTTTACAGACTGCTTAATGCCTTTCTGATCTTCAGGAATTTAACTCTGTCTTGCATTTTCTCTTCTGGTAATACTGGGCTCTTTTGAGTCTCTTGTGATTTGCACCTGCCCTGCCCTTTCACATAGGATGAGACTTTCTTTCTACAAAAATATTTCAAAGCCTCCTCAGATGTGTGTGTTAGGTAGCACTGCCATTTCACCAGACCAAATCTGTACTGAAAGAGCATTTAAAACAGTAAAGGAAATCACAGTAATAGTTATGTCTTGTCTCATCTTTACTTGTTTAATGAAAGAAATTTAGCAATTATCTGTCTTTTATCTACAGTTTATAGATAGTCAAGTAAGTTATTTAAATTTAAAACTTCAGTATTCTTAAGGAATAACTTATGGTGTGTGGTATTGCAGAAGGTCCTGTGAATATTTCAAGTCTGTAGCAGGTCAGTCTACTGAAAAGAAAAACGTGATGTACAAATCAAAGGATTCTAAAATGGGTCAAACCCCACCTTATTCTCTTTCTTTTAATTTCTAAATCAGCAAATCCCAAAATAATTACTGCCTCTTGGGTGAGTGCTAGTATTGCTATGCTATCACATCATAGCATCCTTTTATTTTAAGGTCAGTGCAGGTTCTGTGCTTCTGTCTTGGCCTGTTCATTTTAGGTTGATGCAGTTTGAATCTGTCACCTTGTAAAGATTCCTTCTCCCCTTGCATTGAGAAAAGGCACAGGGTGATGTCAGCTAGTGATTTACTCTGGTCTGTTTAAAATAATAAGAAGTAATTTTGGGGAAGGTTATCTACAGAATTCCAATTCAAACCTCTGTTTCCATGCAGTATGAATCAGCTTAATATCTGTTCCTACAATTTGAGCAATGACAGCAAAAGGTAACCATTGTTTTTGATGTGCACAAATTACTCCTATTCCCAACCACATCAGTTGGAATTCTGTGGTGGAGAGTGGGTAGTGAATAATACAGAATATTGTTTTACTTGTAAAAGGCAAGAATAGACGTCTGGTATCTGACATTCTGAACTCTTAGTATTTAGTAGGTACCTTACTGTATATTATTTTTTATTAGAAGAGAGTAAGTGAAGCTTGATTTTCACAATTGTTTTCTTGTAGTAATGTAACCATCTCTCTGCTTGTTTTATTAACTTCAGGAGTCCTTGAGGATTATATGTGCCATTGGTATTTTGCAGAATTTCATTTATAGAAAGACCAACTGCAGAAATTAGTGCTGCATGTATTATTTGCTTCCAGCTTTACTTTATGTTTCTATCCATGGAATTATTTTGTAGTGGTAGTTAAATGGTTACCTAATCTTACTTAGCTGCCTTTTCTGCTTATACTACAATCTTTTAGCTTTGTCCTTTTCCATTTTCTATCAATCAGTAGCTTTCAAATATTTATTGTTATGTTCCTGTAAATGTTTGAGTTTTACACCGAAATAGTTCTAGGTTTATGACAAAAGCATTTAGTTCAGAGAACATTTGCAATTGAAGGTTAAATGTAACATATGTCATCTGCACCTAAGCAGATTTAAAAAGCTGTTAAATTGGCACCCCTGTGTGTGCAGTAATTGAAGGTCATTTTATGACACATTTTTCCCTTTAGCTGACATTTTTTCTTCGGTTTTACTGGATGATGTCCACAGCACGGTGTTGTTGTAATGTGCCTTATTTGTACAGCTTTATTAGGGTAGTTTTACTGCAGGTATCTTACAGACTAGATATATGAATAAATTCCAAAGATTTAAACTGGTTTTTCCATAAAATTCTGAGTCTGTTTCCTGAGCTGAGCTAGCCAAGGATTTTCAGACATATTACTACACCCAGCTGACCCTCTATCCTTATGCAGCAAGTCAGTACTTGTTTTCCCTAATACACCTGTATGGATGGTGTATATGTGTATTTCACAGTCATGTATTAACAACAAACATCAGTTTCACTTTATGTGAGTTGAAAGCTGAAGGGTTTTACATCAAAATCCCAGTTGTCTTCAGCTACACGAAAGCTACTCTTTCAGCTTCCCTAGGCAGTCCAGAAAGGCTCACTGCAATTGCATTGCAATCTGGCTGCTCTGATTGATGTGGTAATGGAATTCTTGTTTGCTTGTTTGCAGTAATCCCTAGAGGTCCTCCTCACTATCAGTATGTCTATATATGTGAATAGGAAGCTTTACATTTTTGATTAAGTGTCATGGTTTCATATTTCTGCAGGCTTGGTCACTGTATTTCAGAAGTGTGAATCAGTGTTTTCCACCGTGCCACATCCATGTTGTGGACGTTCTTTTTTTATTTCTAAAGCCTGGTTACAAGCTCTTGTCACACTTAAAACATGTCTCACCTTTAAGAACACATTTTGCAGAGGTGTTAGCAGAACTGTTGCATTTGCTTTTGTCTGTAGCAAGGCTAAACTCAGTTGGAACATTTAGTAGGACACAGCAATGGTGCTGAAAGCTAAAAAATACAAGATCCACAGCTGTCTCTACAGCATCCTTTCCTATAAGTCCTTCTGATGTGTGAGGGACCCTTCACTCAAGGTTGTTCTTCTGATGCAGACTAGCAAAGCTTTTGCTCCCCTCTTGTTCCCTTCAAGCAAGTTTCCTAAAGTACTGTGCACAGCTGTTAGGGCTTAAAAAAAAAAAGATGACTTCGTATGCAATACAAGTTCCATTTACATTTGACAGAATTATTAGTACTTTAAAAAGAGAACTGATAAAGCACCCCCTTTCCAGTGCCTCACATAAGTGCCTTTTTAAAAGACTGTGCTAGGAGCTGTGTTATGGGAGTATAACTAATGTGTGGACATAAGGGGTAATGTATATGGGCACAAGAGACTGGTATGCTGCAAGTTATGTAGCTGTTAAGGATGTGCTGCAGTACTGCAGTGTGTAGTGTTCCAGCTGTGCCTCCCTTGCAAAGTGCTAATAATTAAGTGATATGAGTCGGTCTGCAGTGCCTCCAGTGTTGCCACTGTAGGGCTGCGCAGGAATTAAATGGAGAACAGAACATTCCTTTCCATTCTGAATCTGAAGACAGACGAGGACTTGAAACAGGATGTTGGATGCAGGTGCGGCAAAAGGAAGAGCAAGCAAAGTGATCCATCCATGCTTCTGCAGCACTCTCCCCCTCTTCACCCTTACTCCCACCCTCTCTCTTTGCTTGTCCCCTCGCCTTTCCCTCCCCTCATCCTTTTCCAATATATTTGTTTGGCTTAAATACAAAAGGGGAAAAAAAGTTGAGACTTTTTTCCTAATTTCAGAACATTACTATCCTTTGAATTATTTAATCTCAGATTTCATTTAGCTCTCTCTTGTGTTAAGGACATGCGGCCATTTTTTTGCATAGAAAGGCAGTGTTTTCTAATGCCTAGAGAAAAGGGATTGGACACAGGATTTTCATTTTTGACAGTCATCAAAAATGACTGACTAATTTTAGATGCTTACATGTAACTTCCTCTCACCTTCTGCTTCTTGGGCTCAAAGGTATATGTCTATAATTCTATTATTAAAGGCTAAGTGAATAGACCCTGGTTGTTTATATCCCTTTTCCTGCACTCTCCACAAAATATAAACATTCTTGGATAATTTAATAATGTTTAACTTTCTCAGAGTCTCTAGTCATCTTTCCTTAAACAAGTTCCATACATGCTTGCCTTGACCACAATCCATATATGCCTTTCTGCCTATTTTCCCCCCAGACTTATATGCCTTTTCTAGTACCTTTATAAATACTTGCTTTTTTCTGTGTGTTCTGACTTCTTTGTGTTCTGCTTGGGTTCACTAATTACGTGAACTATGTTTTAGTAAAAAGGGATTTTAATTGTTACTTCTAGAATTTGAATGCAGCTAGATGGTTCTGTTTGCTGCATGTTACAGTTTTTTTTTCTATTTTGCATGGGTTTTGTTTCATTTTAAAACATGCCTTATCTTTTCATTTTGCCAGATTTATAACTCGCCTAAAATTCTTCATCTAATTTCTTGCATCTGAGCTCAAACAGATTGGATTCTATTGTCTTTTTTGACACTACAATGTATTGGAATGAATATAGCTATCCCACTTGTCTTCTTGATTTAGACAAGGTCTAAATTAACAAGTCACATTTCATTTTGAAAACATATGTTTGCAATTCTTCAGTCTTACTCGGCATATTTCCCACTTTAGTGAAGATGGAAAAGGTCTTTGTTTCTTTCTCTAAAAGATGCTTCTTGCTTTTCTCCTCATGTCTGAAGCAATTATTCCCATAGTAGTAGATATTTTCTTTTTCATTCTTTGATGTTTTACTTCTCAGTTTAATCTGGTTATTTTTTATAGGACTAAAGTAATACTCAGAATCGCTTTCACCATCTGTCTTAAAAATCTGTCTTTTCATTTTGTATTTGAAGGCAGACTGTTCATGCTATGTCAGTGATCAGGTAGAAATGAGAAAGAGCTTTTCTTATAAGAATTGATAACTTCATAAACAGAACTAAACAAAATTAGCTATAATCTGGGTCATGTTACCTTTTACTGTGAAAAGGTGAGACCCATGGAAGAGAGCTTATGCAGAGTGAACATGAACACCTAAGCTGAGGTACATCAGAATTGCTGAGAGAGCCATGGAATGAGTTGGTACCTATCCCTGTCACCTCCCCAGACCTGAAGTTGTGGTGGATGACTTTGTTGTTCTTTCAGCAGCTCTTGAGTCAGACCATGTATTTCTGTCTGCTGTATTTATGTATGTATGTAGTGTTGCATGTATCTCTTTGCCATTCATGTATCTCTCAGTGTTACTGTAGACATATTGTGGTCACAACAGCAAAAAGGTCCTGATAATTGCATCTTGTCAGAAGTATTTCCTTATATTCCTGTTTATATACTTCTTACTCAGAAACTCCTCCTCTGTTGGCTTTAAATACATGGTAGCTGGTTTCAGAAAGGATAGCTTTTTCATCAGCCATGGCATTGTGTAAATGTGTGCATTTTTCTGTTTGAGATGAGCCTCTGAGTGCTCCTTATCTTCAGGCAAAGAAACAATTGCTGCCCTGTTGTGTCTGTGGGTTTTTGCAAGGCTTGTCTATTTTTTTAAAATATTCTGCGTCTTCAGCTGCATTACTTCTTTCACATTCCTACCATCTGTGTCCTCAAGACCTGAAATCATCAATGTTTTGTACTAAACTTGGTAATTACCTTAGCTATTTACTCCCCTCCTTTTTTTGCTTCTCTCCAGTATTACACATGCCTCTCTCTGCATATTTGTCTTTCCTTTTTTTATGTGAATCAGAACTCTTGACAAGCTTTTGCTTCTCTTGAAACAAAAGACAGGCAGAGAAGAAAAAGGGAATGGTTGTTGCCCTCAAGGGGATCAACATGTGTGTGGACCTCTTCTATAGGGTGGATTACAGTCTGGTTCAGATTTTAGGGGTCAGGGTCAGAGAAGAGGCATGAATTCCATTCAGTGGCATGAATGCCATTGTGATGTGAGTTTAACAGACCATCCCATCTAACTCAGCACTCATAAGGCTACACCTAGAGTACCTTGTCCAGTTCTAGGACTTTGCCTAGATAAGAGAAGGGCCAGGACAGTTTTATCAGTGTGTATAAAAGGATGTGGCACTACTGAAGGCAATAGGTACAAACCAAAGGACAGGAGCTTTCATATGGACATGAAGTAAAACTTTTTTTAGTGAGGGCACAGGGTGCCTAGAGAGGTTGTGAGTTCTCCATCCTTGGACATATTAAAAACTAATTGATTTTTATTTCCACCTGAAGTGTGCTATTACAGTTCAATAACACAAACATGTCAATGCTTCCAGTGTGGTTCTCTCAGGTCAGGCACATGAATGAAAGGCTTTAACTTGACTTAACTTGATAGGTTATCTATCACATGTACAGGTACTTCCTGTGGATGGGGTTTTGTGCAGCCTGGCCTAGTGGAAACTGTCTCAAGCAATGGCAGGGTGTTGGAACTAGATGATTTTTTAAGATCCCTTCCAATCTAAACCATTCTTTGATTTACTGTAGGAAAGCGTACTCCGTTTTGTACTGGAAATTATGTAGGTTATTCCGTTTCTAGTTTCTAAATCAAAATTGAAAAGAAAATATGGTCATGATTATGGACAGCTCAGCAGAAACATCTGTTCAGTCAACCTTTAAGCAACAACAACACCAGGGAGGCTGCACTAAACGAAATACCCTTTTCATTAAATAAATACTATTAAGTCATCATCTTCCATATTAAGCGTGGCCAGTTCAGTTCAGAAGCTGTGGAAAGAACCCAGAGGAGGGCACTAAAATTTGCATGAGCCATAAAAATGTCTAAAGAAAAATGACTGGATAAGAGCTTTTTAATCTACCAGAACAAAATTAAAAGTGAAGAGCATCAAATTTAATACAATCAGCTGCTGTAATTTATACAATAGACAACTAACCCATTAAGTCTTTTGCATACTAAAAGTTAGTATTGATTGCTGCCACAGTTCAACTGATATAAATAGAAGATGGTGGATGCATATATATGAGTAGTAGCCACAGTTATATCAGACTGAAATATTTATGGACATTAAAATTTCCTTTTGCAGTCTTATGCCAGCTAAACTAAATAGAAATAGAAAATTTTATCTGACAGCTTTCCTAGTAACTGGCTATTATGTGATCTTTCACAAGCTTTATCTGCATGATCTGTTCCTTGCAATTATCAAGGTTAGTTCAACCTCTGCTTTGATCTGATATTGTTACCATATGGTACCAGTCAGATATGACTAAATGCTGAAAAATACAGCATCTTTGCTTAGCACTGAGTTATGTAGCAGAAACACTATCATCAGAAATGCAGCCATTGTTTAACAGAACTTGCAGATTTTTTATGACAACTAGAGCTGCTTTTCCTTTTGACCCAAGCATATTCACACTCATTCTCTATTACAGACTTGCCAACTGTTATAGCATCCTTTTAGTTTGGTCCCATTTATCACAATCTCTTTTGAATAGTAGTTGTATTAGTGGAAAAATGATTTTTAGATAGGTAATGGCATACTTGAACAGTCAGCAGTATTCTATAGGAAATGGAGAAACTTACTCAATTATTTTCATACTAGAAATACATGCGAGTTCACTTAAAAGTATTTTGCAGATGGATAGAAGTTAAGTTTAGTTTTATAATTGCCACGTTTTATTTAACAAGGAGAACTCTAGCTGTGGATAACTCCTTGACATAATTGGTTCCCAGGTCATTAGCCAGAGAAGTGAACAGGATAATGATTGTTTTTCATTCTTGTAGACAATTTAGGCTTTTATAAGTGCAAGCAGATCTTGTTAGTTTCTGAAGAATGTGTCAGTCAGAACACGAACAGTCCAGAAACTAACAGGAGCACATATAGTAATAAGGACTTATTGTAATAAGTCCTATTTTACTTTTTAGTACCTTGTACTAAAATATGAGTATGGACAAAGTATATGGCTCTATAATACTAGTCTCTGCAGCCATTCAGTATTTCCCAATGAGAATTTCTGTCTCCTGGGCTTAATGAGAAATCTCTTCCACAGGGTTGCCACACTCAGCCTCGAGGGAGAAATTAATCTACCTTGACTTTTAACACAGCTCAAGCTATCAACTGCTAGTAAAAAAGTTGTCAATGAATAAGTAAGGGTCCTTCCAGCCATCATGAAGCATAACTGGTAACAGATACCATGGGTTTGTGTTTGAGAATGATGGTTCCAGAAACTGAGTGTAATCTAAGGTTTTAATTGCATGCAGGCAAACTAAGCCATTATCTTATGAAATCACAATGTTTCTGAAGGTCACTCTGTCCAAATGAGGGGCTCTTTCAGATAAGAATTACAAGCTGTGGTCAATTATGTTAGACTGCATAGAGTGACTCCACTGGAAGGGCATGAAGAGGCTAGAAGCCTAGAAGACAGAATGCAAGGACTGACTCTTAAGCACCTTTCTTTGAAACTGGAGGTTGGCAATTGGTCAGAAGTTAAATATATGCAAGAGCACTTGTAGTTTTCTTTTTAATGATGTTGTAATAGATGGCAATTTGTTACACCATCTTGATGTAGAAAACACGGCAAAAAAGGAAAATGTATCTCATCTTCTTTACACAATGGCAAAATCAACGTCTTCTTTTTTTTATATTGGCTAAAACTTTTTTTTGGCTGTTCAGTGGTGGAGAATTCACAGCCTCTCCCAAAGAAATCTAGTGCTTCATTGTTTTCACTGATAGAAAGCTTTTTCCTCGGGGTCTGATCTGAATCTCTCTTGCTGCAATTCTGACTGGTACTCTTTGTTCTTTTTAGCATCTACAGTAGAGTGTGGAGATTGCTGTGTTCCTGTTTCTTTTTCTTGAGAAGCAGCCTATAATAATGCAGTCTTTGTAGACCTAGGGCCTTAAGTCTGTTCTAAGCCTCATTTATCTCCTTTGCATTTTGTATGGGTTCTGGGTTGCGTCAGTCAGAATTGAAGGTATTGCTCCAGCTCAACTGGTAAGTAAAACCATGGAGAGCAAAAATAATTTCTCTGCTTTTGCACAGTACTCCTGTTTCTAACTTAGAGTGCTGTGCTCACCTTCTTTAAATTGCAAGGTCGACTTATTTTCAGTCTATGAACAAATACTTTTCTACAGAACCATTGCATAGCCACTTAATTTCCTCATTTTGCATTTCTCTAGTTTTGTGTTATACAAGAGCATCAGACTTTGGATTTGCCACTATTGCAGTGCCCTGCTTATCCCTTTTCTTTCCAAAGTAATTCACAAAACCATCAAGAGAATTCTGATGCTCTCTCTGCATGCTCTCTGACTGATAGTATTTTCAAATTACTTCCATCTTTGTATCATGCTTCTGAATACACAGACTCCCAGTTGATAATAAATAAACAATAGTTCCCTAAGTAAAGAGTACTGGTGACCTAATTGCAATTTATATATCCTGGCTTTGCTTGAGAAAATATTAAGCAACACTGCATTGTTATGATCAAGATATACAACTTGTGCTGCTTCTCTTCTATCACAAGGCCATTTATGCTGTCAGAGAGAAAATGGACTGACCTGATGTAACCTACTCTTGACAAATCTACATTGGCTGGTGCTCAACTCCTAATTAATTTTCAGGCAGTTGTGTATGGTGTGATACCTTACATGGGTTAGTGGTGGGCTTGACAGTGCTGGGTTAATGGTTGGACTCAATGGTATTACAGGTCTTTTCCAACCTAAATGATCCTATGATTCTATTTTTGTGCTTTAACCATTGCACATATTTTCCAAAGCGTGAAGACAGCGAAGAAGCAAGGTATTTAAACACAGGTTTCTTTGGTCAACTGAGAGGCTAGCACATAACTTCTTCAAAATGTTTAAAGTCCCATAGATTCTGGGTTGTGTCTATTCAGAATGTGTCCACATCAGTATCTCAGGACAGCTTAGGGTATCACAAAAAAGAATGGGTTGTCTGTGCATAGGCCATGGAGTTCTGAAGCTGACTAAGTCTGTAAGTCCTTAGCAGTTCTTATTCCCTTCTTTAGACACAGGTGATACATATGTGAGATATGTATATATATATGTATATATATTTTTTAATATATATATATTATATAAAACTAGCATGTATAAGTTTGTATTTGTACTCATCATTTCCTCAAAATCCATCTTTTAACAGTTCTGAAATAGATTCGTATCTGGACATTTAATAGGCTACACTATCAAGCCCAGATGATTTGAATGCATTTAAGTAATATTTGTTGAGCTTCTTGCCTGTTCAAGGTCAGTTCTGACCCTTTTGCCTTTTGTTGCTGGTATGAATTGTATTAAGCACACCAGTAGATTTGTGGTGAAGATTCATGCAAAGAAAGAGGAAGTTTTAACTTTCGCTTTGTCTTTGTATTCCTCTAGTATTCCCCCAGTGTTGCACAGTGTACTTTTTCTTTCATCCTCTTCTTGCTTTTAATGTACTTACAGAATTCTGGAGTTTGATGTGTCCCTTTCCAACTGTGTCTAATTTTGGCCCATTATACCATGTTCTACTGTGGTATTCTTCCTTAGCAAGTTGACCTCGTTTCCATTCCCTACATGCTGTGAGATCAACAGCAAGATCCTAACTAAGACAATGTGGTCTTATTGTACAATGCCCATTACTCCTTTGCAGGAGGCTTTGCACTCCATGTGGTCAGCATTGTTTATTTAAAGAACTGTGACAGTGTTTTTAACTCCTTTTTCACTAGCACCATGTTCTTTGGGATTCTTCCAACTAATTCTGCATTTAGAAAAGTTTGCCTACTTAAATCACATTTTTAAATTTCTTTTGTCATTTCTTTCTTTTCTTCTTTTTTCACAAACAAGCCTAATCTTTTATAATACTATTAGTCATGAATTATCAGATTGTTATTTTGCCACTTAAGTCAAAAATGTTGATTGTCAGCTAAATCTTTCAAGTCCTCCTACATACCATTTGCAGTTCTTGCATTAGTGTTCAGCCATCAAAGACTGAAATAAATGTACCACTTCCATCACATTATCCTCTTCTTTAACCCCTCCTTTTATAAATAAACTTATTTTGGCAGTCGATCACAGAACAGGATTTATTTGAATTTGATTTGCCCATACTATTGGGCTTTGTATATAAATACAGCATGCAGATTCTCAAGAAACAAGCAAGTCTGTCTATAGAGCATGTTCCTTTTCTCCACAAGGGCTGTTCACAGTCACTGCTTACCTCTTGCCATATCTCTAAAACTTCCTGGGACATCACCATGTGTTGAAGATGACAATTTGCCATTCTGCCTTTAGCATCTATTAAACCACCACTTCATTATCAATATATGTCTATCACTGCTGATAGAAATATTAACAGATCCCTAGGTTCCATGATGATTCCTACAGCCTCCTTGTCACTTCTGATCCTCTCGATCTCATGTCTGGATATATTCTTAGGGTGAAGATGGAGGGACATTATGAACAGTGAAAACAGTAGGTTTTGCAGGTATCATACCTTCCAACACCTTCCTGAGGTTCATCACGCAGTCTCTGTTGTCCTCGTTCCCTCATTTCAGATGATGTAGATCACGTCAATACTTGAGCATAAAGCTCTCTGAAGTGTCTGCCTTCAGAATGTCAGTCACTAAAGTTGCTGCATCTTCAGATGTTCCATTTGCACTGTACAATAATCACAGGTCAGTGAAATGCTGGTGCCCAGCGCTAGAGAATCAAATTTGTTACAAATTTGTGTTACAAAACAGCAGTGGTGTCTCTTTGCACACATAAATAAAATGTTATGTTTCCTCTGTGTGAGATAAATGCTCCTAAATTTTTCATTTGTAATATTTTGGAATCTTTAATGCAAAAGCATCAAAATGTATTTTCTTATATCTTCCATCTTTTGTAGATAATTTCTTTTATGTACCTTTGGGAAAGTATGTGAATTATAGGATTGTTCTTCCTCCAGATAAAATATAGAGTTAGTAGCAATTTTTAGAAAGGGTATAATAAATGAGTGGTACTGAACCCTTCATTTAGATGAATCTTCACTTCCTTTGCTGATTTTTTTGATTGCTTTTGTATTTGTAATTTTGGTTGGTCGGTTTTGGTTTTGTTTCGTATTTTGGTTGTAAGGCTGAGACAATTGGGATGGCTGGGCCGGTAAAAAAGATAGAGGAAAACTTCTTTGCAGGGCCTGTTGCTGTGGGACTGAGGGGTAATGGTTTTAAACTGGAGGAGGGTTGATTCAGATTAGATATAAGGAAGAAAGGTTTTTATGAGGAAACCTAGAACAGGTTGCCCATGGAGGTGGTAGATGCCTTATTCTGGAAACTTTCAAGGTCAGTTTGGATGAGGCTCTGAGACACCTGATGGTGAATGTGTCCCTCTGATAGTTCAGTGTGTCCGTGCTTATTGCAGAGGGGTTGGACTAGATGACCTTTAAAAGGTCCCTTCCAACTCAAACTATTCTATGATTCTAGTCAAATGGCATGGTATTCACACCTAAGCTTCCGTGTAAGAAATACGGTATGCTACACAAGAGCTGTGTACAGTGGATCATTAGAAATTTTATAAATACATTAGGAGAATTTTGAATCATTTGAAAGAGATATAGAAATAATAGATTGACTAAGTCCTTGTCTTTCACGATTCTAGACAAAATCAGATAACCTACCACTACACACCTATGCAGTAATTGCTGTATACTTACTAAACACCAATGTGCATCTTCAGGTTGAGCTAAAAAAATAACCCCTGCCTTATTTTCAGAAGAGAATTTTCAGTGGAACTTGGAGGAAAATAATTGAAGTAGTTGTTCTAGAAAGGTTGCTCAGTTTGTTCTGATAAGAATGCTTGGCATTTGCTTTGTAATGCAAAATAGATGCTGGGTTTTAACAGATATGTTTTGGGGTTGGGTGGTTTTTTGTTTGCTGTCAATAAAAAGAAGAACTTTCAAAAGCCATTGTGAATTCTGCATGAAAGCATTAATTAGAATACATAATTCTAGCATTGTGCTTAATCAGAAAAACCCAGAAATTTAGAGCCCAACAGAATAAAACATAAACTTTCCAAGAAATGTTTATTGTTCCAGCTCATTAACACATTGTCTCTGTTGGACAGCATTTTTTAAATACCATAAAAATTAACAGTGTATTTAAGAATGGCTTTATTGGCACGTTTCTCCAAATTCTAATTTAAAGCTAGTGGTTAATTGTGCTGTCTTTATCATCAGAGCTTAGAGAACTGAATACACTCCATGGCTTCAAAATTTCCACTTGTTGATTCAGGTGAAAATGCATTCTCCAAGTGAAGTAAGAAAATATTTCAGTGGAGGTTGTTAGCTAACATCATAGAAGGATGACCTCTTAGTCCTTCAAAGTTTAACAGAGCATAAAAGATGTTAGCCTGATTTCACATGACTAGGGTATTGAGAAAAAGCATAAAATATCTTTTTTAGTTTTTTTGTTTCTGATGGACTCTTTCAAAACAACTAGACGTAAAATTACTTGGGTTTTGTCTGTTCCAACTTGTTCAAACTGTTTTTCACTGTGTAGAAATCTTTAAATGAACTGAAAAAGGCTAAATGATTGAACTTTTTGTTAACTTAGTTTGGGTAGTGGTATCTTCTTTCTGCATAGTGCTTTATTCTTTCTATAACATTTTCAAAATTTGTTTCATTTGCTTTATCTCTTTGGCCGTTACAAGTTTCTTTAGCATTTTTGTTCTCATCCTTTTGACTTTGAGCTTTTTCTGGTTGAATAAATCCTTCCTTTTCCATTTCCAGCAAATGTTTTCTTTTATCTCAAATTCCTGAGCATGTTGGGTGAAGTCACTGGGGCTGCACAACTCTTTATTTCTTCAATTTTTAACATTAGTATCCATATGCGTACCAAGTCTAGATAATGATGTCTACTTTCATACATCGCTCTACAGTATTTAAGCCTGAAATGATTCTTTCATGTCATGTTAAAATGGATCATTGTAATCTTCTCCTCTAATTAATTAGTGTGTTTCCACGTTCTGTATCATTAGATGTTCTTATGTTTAGATTTTGGTTCTTCTAGCTAATAAATCTTCCATGAATTATGTAGATCTGTGAACACAGGTCTCTGGAAAGGTCCTTCTCTGTCAGTTCATCAGTGGCAATGACTACCATGCAGTCAGTCAGTGACTTCATGTTTAGTTTGTCGTTCTTACATTTCTTAATGTAAGCATCTTTAACATCATCTTTTCTGTCTTGTGGACATAGATCCCCAGGATTTGTAAGCTGCTGCAGTTCACACCTAAAGTGATCAGTGAAGTATGCATTTGTTTTTTGATACAGATCACAAATGGACTGTTATTCCATTGTTAGTTGACCTATAATATTTTTTCTTCTTTGGTAACCAATATAATTCTCCCTTTTTGCTATTCTTTTGGGAGTTTGTTTCCCCTTCCTTTTTTTTTTTTTTTTTTTTTTTTTTTTTTCTTTTGCAGATACTTACTACTTGGCATTTTTTTCTGGTCCACGAGAGCTAATGATCTTTACCCATGACCTTGCTAACACTTGCTTTCTGTTCTGACGTTCCAGCCTGTGCTTTTTTCTCAGGTGAACTAGATCACATTTGAATTTGTTTGGACCTATTCCTAGCATTTAGCTTGGGGTTCACAGTTTCTTTTTGAAACTTTGTAAAGAAATCTGCACCCAGAAACCTGGCGGTTTTTTTCTAAAGTATATTAGTCAACAAAAATAAAAGGTGGGGTAACTCTTTCTGCAAAGCTTGATTTCCTCCTGTCCTTACAACAACAGGGTTACAATGAAGCTAATACTGCTCTTCTTGTATTCACATGGTAATATAATTTGTCAGTCTGTATAATGCTCTTCATTTCTGCAGTCTGGTGAAATAGCTCAATCACACTTGGCTGCAGTTTCAAATTATGTTTAATGCAATCTGATAGTGGATTGCTGCTGACAAGTGACAATCTCTTTCCACCTATTGTGGTACATTCCAGCTTTGCATGAAATCTAATAGAGGTGTGACCTTTGAATAAGTTGGGTAATTTTGCTTATTTAAAAGAAAGTTATTGTCCACAAATCATTACTTTCCTAAGAGATCTTTTGATCTGGTTGGTGATATGGCTACACTGTTAATCATCAGCTGAGCCACGGAGTTTCAGGAGGTCCATATCTTTGAGACACAGCCTTCAGTTAAATGTGGTTAAATATTATTAGAATTTAATGTCTGTATGACTATTTTTTTTTTGGCAAAATATTGCCAGGCTTAGAGAAAAAAAATCTTTAATTTAATGAAGATTGGAGTAGAACATATGTTGGCAAATGAGTTTTTCCATTTCATCTCCTTTTCTGTTGAAACTTAAGGTAGCTTCAACACCTTTCTTAGAGTAATAAGGAGTTGTTTGTTTAGTAAGTTGTGATTCTTTTCTTTGTGACTTTGCATCTGACCTTTCTAGAAAATTGTGTAATTGTGCAGTTTTGACCATATACTGGTTTGTTTGTTCAGGTGCAAGAGGGACTGGTATTTTAAAATCTCTCTTTAATGTATTAATTGTGCAATTTAAGTATTTCTGGCAAAATTCATTTGTGCAGGAAGAAGATAATGTGTCATAGTACTTTGATTTATACAATAAGTACATGTTCTTTATTGCCTTTCTCACCTCACTGGTTTTATCATCTTGCTGCTTCTGCTGCATGTTTCACTGTTTCTTTCCAGTTTTCCTCTAGCTGCAGCATTAGTCATAGCCTACCTGTAATTAATATGCATGTGTTCCATAACCCACATCATGAGATGTGTAGAAATGTTACATATCCAACCCACTTAAACCCAACTTCTATGACAATGTTGGCAAAACAGTGCCATATAGCAGGAAAGCACAGGCAGCAGTTCTGTAGGTTCATATCCTGCTGAGGAATTCTGTACCATTAACATATTTTCTTACTCTAATCAAATGCCTTTAGCAATGCCTATTTTTCAGAGTCCATGCTAATTGCTATTTCTCTGGTTACTACTTCACATCTTTCTGGTTTACTCCTCTGAGATAATTATGGGACAGGATGTCAACTAGGCAATGAGTAAATTAACAAAGACTTCTCAAAACAGGGCCTGTATTATCAGTGAAATATGATAACTCTATGAGTTAACTACACTGAAATATCATTCAGTGTTTCTGGCATGCCTGTGTCTTTCTGGCTCTTGTTGGAAACAGGCACTGAGAACTAGGGGATATTACTTAGCTAAAACATCTATTAATATGCTGGATTTTACTGCTAGATTACAAACAGTGTTGTCAAACATTCATCTCTTACTTACCTGGAAGGATGTAAAATAGTGAGAGTCTTTGTTCTAGCATTCTAACAACATTACTTCTGCTGCTGTTTCCTCTCTTTTTAATTTCCTTTTTTTTTTTTTTTTTTTACTTTCTATTTATTATGCTAGAGGTGATAGTTATTGCTAATTTGTTTCATATAATTACCTTTTCCAATTATTAGAATTCTTTCAGAAACAGAAATATCCTCACAAGCCTGAAAATATGCATTAAGTTTTGTGGTAAAAGACAGCTCAATAGTTGAATTGCTTTTAAAAATTATTGTAGAAAATACTGTGATAAAGACTTCTAATGTTGTCTTATCATTGAATATTTGACAAATGTAGAAAATACAAATAATTCTAATGTTCTTCCACAGATTTCACTTTTGATGCCTATAAAATTATGTGTAGAGCTGTTTTCAGTTTCAGTGATGAGTTTATGTCAGTTCTTTTTTTTAAAAATGCCTGTCATCCACTCTTTGACCAATACAGTTTATTAGCTAACATGAGTATTAGGTTTATTTAGAAACACCAAAGTTACTGTCTTCATTGCATTTAATTAATTTGTTTTGTACCATATTATAGGCAGATGCACAAGTACAATAATGATCTTGATTTTTGATTGCTTACAATGCCTCTAAACATGGTCCCAAGACAGGGCTGTGATTAAAGCACATCAATCAGTTGTAAACTGAGTTATCATCAGGAGCACTTATGACTGAAGAGAGCACATTGATGCTGGATTAATTCACTTCCATTTACAGTAACGACTAGCGTGAAAATGCTGTTTTAGTAGTAGTCATTTTGTATTCTTCCCACTGCCTACACTTCCCCCATTTCTCCTAATGGAAACTCTGTTTTGATGTGATCTTAGCTGACGCTGTTTCTGACACTGTCTTCCGCTACCATTGGCTTATTTTCTAGATGGGGAGCGATGGAGTTTTGCGCCTCAGTAGCTCCGCTCTAAATAACGAGTTCTTCGCATATGCAGCGCAAGGGTGGAAACAGCGACTGGCAGAAGGTAACTGCTTGCTCTCAGGTCTGCCCAAGGTTAATTGTTTTTATGAAGAGCGTCTCTTTCTACATTTGAGAAATACTTTTAGAAAATAAACTGTAATAGACCAGTAATTCAGCAAAAGAGAAACTGCTGATTCCATTTTGAATTTAGAGTACATTTTTTCAGCTTGCTGTGGCAGCTTATTTTGACAGTTAAAAAAAACCCCAAGTATTTTCATCACTGTCAGCCGTGGAAACATGAATGCATGCAACTAAACCCTGCCAATATACCTTTGAAATACTGATGGTATATAGTAAATTAAATCTTTCTATGTCGCTCTCCCTTTTGGTTTTCATTAATTTCATTTGGCATTGTTGGATGATTGTATCAGAAATCACTGTACGTCGTCATTTTATTCACAATTTATAATTACCTCTATTAAATTAATCCTTGACAACTTTTATTCAATATGTTAGTATTTGTTTTTTAGGAGAATTTACACCAGAAATGCAGTTGCGCATCAGACAAGAGATCGAAAAGGAAAAGAAAACAGAACCTTGGAAAGAAAAATTCTTTGAAAGGTTTTATGGTGAAAAGTAAGTACTGGAGCAAATAAAAGGATTTTTTATATTTTCTTTTAGGAGGAAATAAAAATATAATTCCATGCTTCATGTAGCACGGTCATATGCTGTAAAACTTAATAAAGCAGTTATCAAGAGCAGTCATTCCCCATATAAGAAGTTGTGGGTAGAATTATAGTCGTGTGTCTGCACTTGCATTACAATTGTGTTTTTAAGGAGTCATAACTCATCCATAAAAATTCATTCCAAAGAGAGCTTAAGACACAAGAATGTGAATATTTTTAATTATCTTTTAAAAGACAGCATTAGGGCAATTCCTCCCTCCTGCAAAATATAAATACAGCTTTTACAGATGAGAAGACCAGTAGCAATATTTCTGTAATACGTTTTAATTTGTTTTATTTTTTCTAAGTTAGTTTCAGAGTTCCTAAAATCAAATAAGAGTTTTTGATTTTTTGATTGAGATGTCCCATTGGCCTGAGAAGAATATATGACATAAAAAAAATGTTAGCTAAAGACAAATGAAAGTGACAAAGGCTAATTTAATTTTAGAAGTGAGATGCAAAGAATAAATAAATACCTTTAATTGACTAAAATGAAATATATATCACTCTAGGTGCACAACTAGGGTGAGTCAGCACAATTTTCATTGATGATGATGATACAGAGGTGGCATTCTTCAGCAGCTGAAGATTCAGTGTTTCTTCATTTCTTTTAAAAAACAAAATTTAAGGAGATTCACATCTTCTTAAAATCCAAGAATTTTCCTTTTAGAAATTATTTTTAAAAGCCAATTCATCAATACTTAGAATTATATCTCTGTTTTTAAAAATACTAAGAATTTTTATTAAGTATAAACCAGCTATTTAGCAATTACTGATTTCTTTTTCTTTTTATTTAAAAGTATTTTTAAATATATTCCAGAACCACAGAATGGTAAGGTTGGAAGGGGCCACAGTCGCTCATCTGGTCCAAACTTCCTGTTCAAACAGGGTCATCCTTGAGCACATGGCAAAGAATTACATTCAGGCAGTTTTCCAGTAAGGGAGACTCCACACTCTCTGTGGGCAATTCGTTCCAGTGCTCAGTCATTGCATAGTGAAATTATTCCTCACATTCAGGTGGAATTTCCTGTGCCTCAGTTTCTGCCCATTGTCTCTTGTCCTATTGCCTGGCACCACCAAGATGAGCCTGGCCCCATCCTCTTGACATTCTCCCTTTAGGAACTTATAGAAATTGATGAGGTCTCCTTTCAATTGCCTCTTCTCAAGGCTGAAAAGGCCCAGCTCCCTCAGCCTGTCCTCCTAAGAGGGATGCTCCAGGCCCTCAATCATCTTTGTTGCCCTCCACTGGACCATCTCTAGAAGCTCCATTTCTCTCTTGTACCAAGGAGCCAGAACTGCACACAGCATGCCACCTGTGGCCTCACCAGGGCACAGGAGAGAGGCAGGAGCACCTCCCCCAACCTGCTGGAATGCTCTTCCTCATGCTTCCAGGATACCATTGGCCTTCTTGGCCCCAAGGGCACTGCTGGCTTATGGACAGTTCGTTGTCCACCATGACCCCATGTCCTTCTCTGCAGAGCTGCTTCCCATCAGGTCAGTCCCCAGCCTATGCTGGTGCCAGGGTTATTCCTCCCCAGGTACAGGACCCTGCACTTGCCTTTGCTGAATTTCAGACACTTCTCTGCCCATCTCTCCCACATGTCAGCTTCCTTCTGAAGGGTTGCACAGGCTCTGGTGTATTGGCCACTTGTCCAGCTTTGTGTTGTCAGTGAACTTGCTGAGAAGGCATCTACCCCTTCATCCAAATCATTGATTAGTAAGTTGGACTATATTGGGCCCAGTATTGAGCCTTGGGGGACACAACTACTGACGAGCCTCCAAATGTGCCCTGTGCCACTGATTACAACCCACTGGGATCTGCCATTCAGTCAGTTCTTAATCTATCTCACTGTCTACTGCATCAAATATATGCATAATACTTAGCAGAAAAACTGTTCAATGGGAACCATCATTACCTAAGTTGTCTTAGTTTTGCTGTCAGATGTTTTTCACTTAAGAAATCCAGGGCACAGGGTTATATGACATACAACTTATTATCTTAAAGATTAACTAAAATGTTTCTGCAGTAACGGTACTACTTCTCACAATCCCCTGTCTTGGACCACTGAGAAATGTAGTGAAAATGAGGCAAGGAATGGACAGATCCATTTTAGTATTTTACTTTGTGCACCCTTGCTAGGTGCTTTCCCCCCACTGTATTTTTTCTACAGCACCTTATCTTTACAAATAATGGAAATACTAGGCTCTTAATGTGTCAGACTGTCTTATTGTAAAATGTTTAATTTCTTAGAAAGCAGCTTTGAGACTTCAGTTTTGTCCAGGTGTTGATCCTTTTAGTATCAAAAAATACTCTTTAGGTTTTCAGATAAAGAACATAATGGCTTTTCATTATGCAGGTCAAGAGGGGAGTCAGTGACTAACCTTTCATGGAGGAAAGGGCTGTGTAAGATACTGGTATAGGGCCGTCCACAAGAAGAAGTTTATTACCAGCAATGCATGAGTTCCTCAGTCAAAAATGACTGTCACAGAATGATGCTCATAATTCTGCAGAGCCAGCAGTCCTGCTGTGCTGGCTGAATGCTGGATACCATGGTGCTTGGCAGATAATTGCTCAGTCTGTGGTGATACATGTCATTTGGTTTCATAGGTTTCTGACATCAACATTGTTATGCAAAATGTCATATTCCACATCATTTCCATTTTGACTGAACTATTGAATCTGGTCCTCCCTGCCCTTTCCCCTGCTTGCATTGTTTCACTTGCTTTCTTCTGCTTGGCTGTTATGTAAGCAGAGGTACTTCGCTGACTTAAGTACTTTTCCTCATTGTTACTCACTGAATGGTAGCTTTTGCTGTAGCTTCCACCTTGTGTTGGTTCATGGGGCAGTCCTTTGCAGGGACAAGATCTGGACTCAGTGGATCTTGTGGATCCTTTTCAACTCAGGATATGCTGTGACTCCATGATTCTCTTACCTTTTTTCACTTTGGCTTTTAAACTAGCTTTCAGTATGATTGGGCTATGTTGATTTGACTGAACTAGCTGTTACTTGTGAGCTTCCTCGAGTTGTTTCTCACATATGCTGTCTGCAAAATGAATCTGTCTTGCAGGCTAACTTGCTCACTTTACAGAGTAGTATTTTTGCTCTGACTTAAGTGAATTTGATCTGCTAATATTTCATAAGTAAATTCAAGTTTCACCTTCTGCTTATGGAAGGACCCTTAATAGGTGCAGAATCTCTATAAGCATTTTTATACACTCCACAGTTGATGGCAATCAAAGACTTTAGAGTGCTTTTTTCCCTGTTAGCTCTAAGCATTGTATCTCGTATTTGCTCTTTCTGTACCCAGGCTGTTTATCGTGGCACTGTCAGTTGCAGTTTACTTCCATCCATTGTTGTTCTTTTTCCACTTCCTCGTATTTGTTCATTTTTCCTCTCTCTGACTTTTTTCAAAATACAAAATCTTATTCTGCAGTTATTTTTCTAGGATCAGCTGATGCATGTTGATAGAAATCCACATTCTTCTGGCTTGTTGCCCCAAGATTTCAAGGGTTATACTCTATTATGTCAATATATTATCTCTTTTCTCACTTTTGAGAGTTACATGTCAGGATAGTACTATCAGCTAGATCAGAGCTTTAATTTTGGGTAGACCTCCTCCAAATTTTATTGCTGATTTAATCCTTTCCTTACACTGGTTCTTTTTCCCCCCAGTACTATTTATCACAGCACTAGAATATCAACATTCATATATCCTTGAGTAGCTTTTTGGGTTTATTTACTGGATGCCTGAGTGCCCTTACTCTACCAGTTGAATCCTGTCCTTAGCACTTTCATTGAAATCTGCTTGCTGCTGTACTCGTATTTTTGTGCTGTTTTGCAAACTTTGGTGTCTTTTTCTCTAAGGGAGAAGACAGATCAGCTGTTTATTTTGCAATCTGAGATTGCCTTAAACATGATGATCTTGAGCCTTCTTCTTTAGAAAGCCTTTTTCTTCAATTTCTTCTTCAACATAGTAGTATTTCCAATATTGAAAAAAATGATTAAGATTCAGTACGTGTTCTGCTGGCCTTAATCTGCTTTATCTTATTTCCCTTACAGTTCTTTGTCTGCAATATGGTACTAGAATGTGTGTATTTGTGTAGTGTCCATGTGACAGTTTCATTCAACTTTATCCTGTCCTTCCTTCCTTTGCTGATTTTCAATCCATGAAGATACCCATCAAGCAGTATCTTTTCATGATGTACCCAGTTAGAGAAAATAGACCATTGATTCAGTTTTCAGTAATGGAGTGGATTTGTTTTCCCTTCCCATTTTCCTGAGATAACTTTGGCTCCTTAACACAAGGAATTTTAGAGGAAGTTACTCACCAAAACCCTGGTAAACTAAACTTTACTCACCTACACTTACAACCTGAACTTAGACCATATGGGGAACTTATAGTCTATACAGGAGAAAAACACATATTCTGAAATGCATTCAGTGTGGGAATTGTGAATTTGCTGCTCTGAATTGCACTCTAGAGCATCCTTCCTCAACATATTGATGGCAGAGGGAGACTTTGTTCATCATTAGTGTGTAGTAGTAGTCAATACTAATAATTAAGTATGCTTTTTGGGATGCCAGTTCCAGGCTGGGTTGGTTTGGGGATTTTTTTTTTTGTGTTTACAGCTCTCACTGTAATACATCTGCTCGGTGTTTTTAAAATGCACAACCACAGATTTTGGTTTTTTATGTGTTCTGTACTTTGATCTGAATAGGCCTTTGTATCTCTATCCTCTGGCTACACACTGACAAGCAATTTTGCTTCCATAGCTTCTGAATATCTTTTATGCTTGCTTGTTTCAATTTTGTTCTTTATTTTCTGATTAAATGATAACAGAGATCTGTTTAGTAGATTAGAAAATCCTTAAGACCATGAAATTTCTTTTAAGGCCTCCCACCAAGCTCTTGTGTATTTTCTACTATTACGGAATTGCTGAGGCATAAAGTCTGCTTGGAAAATCTTACTAAAGATGCTGAACGTCTGTACTCCCACTGGCCATAGAAGGAAATGAGGATGTCAGAGCACATACATTTTTTAAAACAACCTTTTTTTTTCATCTCTTGGCTTTAGTTTTGTTTTGGGTTTTTTGTGGATTTTTTAATTTTGCTGAAGTAATAAAACTTTATTTAAACTAGTATTTTCAGGATCAAAGGTAAGAAAATCTTCAGAAGCTTGCATAGTATACATGGCTCCTTTGCACTTCATCCCTGAGAATGAATGCATAGATTGTAAATGTGTATTTTTTAGCTCCTTAAGAATGTTAAACTTCTTTCATATTGCTGGCTGTGTTGACCCTAAAAGCAGGTGAAGGAGAGAAAAAGAGATTTCCTTTACAACTGTTCCCCCTAGAAGATGATGCAATTGTTCATTTATTCTGCAATGGATGCTGTACCAGTGTTGCAATATTGTGCTGGTATTAAAAAAACAAAACAAAACCCAAAAAACAAAACAAAACAACAAAAAAAAACCCACAAAAAAACCAAAACAACAGGAGTGCAGACAGAGAGACATATTAAAAATATTCATGGTTTTTAACACTTGTAAGTAAATCTCAGTAGATAGGTTTCCAAAATACATAAAACTGTATATAAATTAGATAGCCACCACCTAAGCAAGCCACTATTTAAAACTTGAAAATATGTATTTTTTGGAAATAAAAAATGTGAGTCAGAAAGGTTAGTCTATTTCCTTATCCTTAATGTGATGGAAATCCCTATTTTAATTTCTGTTTTTCTTTTTTTTTTTTCTTCTAGGTTGGGAATGTCAAGAGGAGAATCAACAAAGCTCACTGCAGTGCAGAACAATGATGAAGACGAAAGCAATTCTTTGTGTGGATCTTCTGGCACACCTGGTCCTTCTAAGCAAGCAACCTTTGAGGATCAAGAGGAGAAAGGTGCTAAAGTTCCACCTTTACCAGAGCGAGATTATAGTCCATCTCATTGTAGTATGGAGCAGGTTCCTGTCAAGGATCTAACAGCAGATTCTGAAGATATACTGATACCTGAAGAATCAGTCATTCAGGAGGAAATTGCTGAAGAAGTCGAGACAAGTATTTGTGAATGCCAAGAGGAAAACCATAAGCCAGAACACGAGTTTTCTGAGGAGTCTGTAAGTCCAGCTGGCGTAAATGAGGAAACAGAGGCAGTACAGCTTGCAGACAGCACTGAGTCCTGTGTCGTGATGAATGATGTAACTGATACTGTATCTCGCATTGAAATTAAAGAAGAGGTGAAGTCAGAATGCCCTCAGGAGGAGATGTCAGTTGTGATAGATCAGCTGGAGGATTGCATATCACCAGCACGATCAGCTTCATCCACAAACTCTGTCAGCGGTACAGCTGAGAAGGATTCTGAGTCTGCAAAAGAGCTAATTGTGCCAGAAATGCAAAGTGCTGCTCTGGAAGGCTCCTTGTTCACTGGTGGAGGCATTGCAGTGGATATGGAGCTTCATAGCGACCCTGAGGAACAGTTGTCTGAAAATGCTTGTATTTCTGAAACTTCCTTTTCCTCTGGAAGTCCAGAAGTTTGTATTGCCTCTCCTGGAGGAGACACTCAGTCAACTTCAGAGGAACCCTGTACTCCAGCATCTCTTGAAACAGCTTGCTCATCTGAAGTGTCCAGTTCTGAAAATATTGAAGGTGATAGTCAGCAAAAGGCCAGTGATGAAAACTTGCACACACCCTTAATGTCAGAAATGTCTCCGATGTCCACCTCACCTGTAACCTCAGAAGCATCTTTGATGTCAAATTTGCCTTTAACATCAGAGGCATCACCGGCTTCTAATTTACCTTTAACATCAGAAACATCTCCAATGTCTGATTTGCCTTTAACATCAGAAACATCTTCAGTATCTTCTGTTCTTCTAACTTCTGAAACATTTGTGACAAATAGTTTGCCTCTTCCATCAGAGATATCTCCAGTTTCTAATTCCCCAAGCAGTGAAAGACTTACTCTTCAACAAAGGAAATCACCATGTTTGTTGGAAGACACCCTTCCCACTCTGAAAGAAGAAAGCTCTGTCATTCCTAAGGTGGTTCAAGAAGAGAATCTTGTTCAGCCAAAACAACTTCAGAGTGCCCCTGAAAATGTGAAACTTGGTCCACTAACAATTATACCTGATACTTCAGTATTGGAAGAGTCCCAAAGCAAAACCCTCAGTCATCAACCATGTAAGTCACATTCTGAAACTGAGAAATCCTACATTGCATCCATCCCAGAACACACTCCTCCAGAGGTGATCAAAAATAAAAATCACAGTGTTCAGCAAAGAAGTGACAAGAAAGGTACCCTCTTGCCTTCAGAGGTGTCTGTCTTATCAGAAGGATCACTTGGCAAAAATACTGAATTGCTTCCATCAAAGCCACATGATAAACTATATACCTCATCTCTAGAGAAAGCTACGTTCTCTGAAGTGTGCAGAAGTAAATCTCACAAGCTAACAGGCAGCACCCAAAGTCGTTTAGACAGTTCACATTCCTCCAAGTCTTTAGAACCCACAAAATCACCAGAAGCAAGAAATGAAAGTAGAGACCCAGAGATCCCAAAGAGGAAAACAGCAGAACAGCACAGTTTTGGAATCTGTAAAGAGAAGAGAGCTAGAATAGATGATGATCTGCCTAATCGTAGTGCTTCATCAACAAGCCCATCTGATAAAGAACAGCCACCTAGAGAAGAACCCCGAGTTCCACCCCTTAAGGTAAAGTAATGAATAAATAGGGTGGCTTGGAAACAAAATGTTTATTATGTCCATCTATGAACTGCATGCAGGCACAGTACATGGTATATTTTTTGGGGATGTATAAGAGTTGTTAGTACTGATGATTTTGCTTTACTATTATATTTCTATCATGCCAAATTACTTCTGATATAGATATATCTACAGTTGGTCAGTAGGGGTCTTTGCTAAAAAATTGATTTTGTTTGTGGGAGAGCTCTCCAGTATCCATGGCTTAATTGAATTCAAGATCTTCCCCATCAGTCACATGCAGCACTTGTTTTTCTAATTGCCCGTCTGTATTTTGTGCTTGTTCTTCTGTGGATGTCTTCTCCAGCAAGCATGATTAATAAGTGTTATCATAACCAGTGCTTAGAAAAACAACTAGCACTTTAATCCAGAAAGAGAACCAAGAGTCAGAATAGATAGCTTTGTTAATGGCAAAGCAAAAGGCAAAAAAATACACCATCTAAGCAAACACTTATATGTGTATTATTCTGCTATGTAAGAAAGTATATTTCAGTTGAAAAGGGCTTTTTTCCTAACAGAGAGTTCTGTAGATTCAGTTATATATAGGCTCAGTGTTTTGAACCTTTTCATTTTGTACTTGATGACTTCAGCCAAGTTTTAGACCCAATTTACTGTATTTAAGTCATTGGCTTTGCAGTACTAGTTCTTGATTATTCAGAAATGCCCTTTTCTGCATTTATTTTTAACTTCTGCAGTCACTGAACATTGTTAATATGGCCAGGAGGGCAAATAGACTAATAGGCTTTAATCACTAGTGCAGAAGCATATTTCAGATAATTTATTTTTAAGAGCAGTGATGCAATTGGAAGTTAGCCCTGTTCTGAGTTTAGTGATATTTTTTTCATATTTGGAAGGTTCTATCTAGCCTAATAAATTATAATAACTCTCTAAGCATAAAGGAAATAGATCACTAGGGAATAAAAAAAGGTCATTACTCTAATAATAATAATAAAAAAAATAACCGAGCACTTAGAGCTCTAGGAGTTCTGGTAATGCAAAGTGGAAGCTGAAAAGAGTTACTGCTGAAACTGAAAGCAGAATGTTTTGAAGAATTGTGGGCAATCAGTTCTAGTATGCTTTTTGTGTAAAAAAAATTTGGCTCTATCATCTCACCAACAAACCCCAATCATTTGTAAGTAAAGGAGGAAAAAAGAACCCCAATTCTTCTGTCATTCTGTTGTATGGCTGTCACTTCCCATCATATCTTATGACTACTTTTTCTACAAATACTACCTAGTATTCTTCTCAGTTCCTTTCAGAAGATAGGTCATAGCATTAACCACTAAGTCCTATTGCAAGAGACAGCCAGTAGAACTATGTCCATTTTAAGAAATCGAAGGTTTTTTTTGCCAACTTTGGGGTATCCTGAGAGAGTGTATGAGTTATCAAGTGGCTCCAAGATTCTTAATCTTGAAAAACTATATGCCTAATTGGAAACATCCTAATAATTCCAATGATTTTACAGGTTATTATTTTGCTTAAAGTGCTTGGTATTTAAATTTTTTGTATTTGTGGGCTTACTATTTATAGTCTTGAGGATTTTATTTTTGAAGTGCGGTAATGAAAGAGTTGTCCAGGAGTGTACTAAAGCAAGTCTCTTAAAAATGCAAGTGAGGAAAGAAAAAGCATATCCTTTAATGACTCACTTCTTCTGCACCTCTTAAATCCTCCATCATGGCGGTTGGAAAACAGGCTCAGTGGAAATACCACTACATCCTGTCTAATGGCAAGATTTGTTGTCTGGTTTATAAGCAAAACACTGGCTTAATCACTGGTGACCAAGGAGAAAGGCACTACATGATTGTTATTTTTTCACATGTTTGCAGGAAGGAGTTGCTTGCAGGTTCTTGTCCAGTATCACTGCACGAGGCTTGCTGATCATCTCAGGTAGATGCACTGAATATAAAACAGGTCTGACAAATTGTATCTGATAAGCATCATGTTGTTATCCAGTTCAATCTTTCTTCCTGTCAGAAGGATCAGTGTGAGTAGGCTAATACAGGTGTCATATTCACGCTGGAGGATGATAAAATATTGAAGCATAAATATCATTAAGTTTTAGCAGGTTTTTGTCCACCTGCACTGAACAGTAATTCCTTTAATTACCTTTCTCTGACCCTTAAAGAGACAGCTGGTTATTTTAGTGAGTTGATGAGCTCATTAAAATTTACTGGGTTTTTTTCTTTTTCTTTCTTTAGATTCAGCTTTCAAAAATTGGACCACCTTTTATCATCAAGAGCCAGCCTGTTTCTAAACCAGAACCTCGAGTTTCCCCAAGTACATCAGTCAGCAGTGGGAGAAACACTGGGGCTAGAACTCTGGCAGATATCAAAGCAAGAGCTCAGCAAGCAAGAGCCCAAAGAGAAGCTGCAGCTGCAGCAGCCGTGGCAGCAGCTGCCAGCATAGTCTCTGGTGCAATGGGGACCCCATGCGAAGGTGGAAAGACAAGAACGCTGGCACACATCAAGGAGCAAACAAAGGCCAAGCTATTTGCAAAGCATCAAGCCAGAGCTCATTTACTCCTGACTAATAAAGAATCTAAGTCACAGTTCAGCTCAAAGGAAAGTAGTACCTCATCTCTGGAGATACCAACAACTACTGACACAAAGATTGAAGGTTCTACTGGTGTCATTATAGTCAATCCTAACTGCAGGTCCCCTAGCAACAAGTCTTCTCATCACCGTGAGACCACCACTTTATTGCAGCAGTCCCTTAACACAGCTACATTACCAGAAACTGCTACTGAGATATCTGTGCACAGTTCTGATGAAAATATACCTGTGCCACAATTGTGTGAGAAAATTATTTCATCTACCTCTACTGAAAGTAACAGTGTGCCAGTGCTTTATAATAAAAGTTCAGTCTCTGTGTGTGTTTGCAGCACTGCTATGTCTGGAGCAATTAAAGAACTTTCTTTTGCAAGTTCTGTTGATAAATCCTCTGTGTTAATGTCTGTTGACAGCGCAAACACAGCAATTTCAGCCTGTAATATAAATATGCTGAAAACCATCCAAGGGGCTGATACTCCATGCATAACTGTTGGACCAAAATGTATTGATAACAGTAATGTACCAGTCTCCATAGACAACACAGTCTTATCAAACACCATCGATGACAAAAGGTTGCCAGTACCCAGTAGCAATGTGAATAACGCAGTCTCCGGTCATTATGCCACTGTGCCAGCTTCATCTATTGCAAGTAACTTGCCAAATCATCTCTCTGGTAGTTCTGTACTGATTCCCCCAGTGGGGACTACCAACAGATTTCCTTCTGATAAGATAGCCATAACTGGGTGTAGCGAGCAGAGCACTGTCTCCATCCACACTACCGTCAGGTCAGCTTTAAGTTGCAGTGAGGCCCTTTCAGCAGCAGATTCTGTTGCAAGGCCACCTATCTCAATGTTTAGTGGTAACATGGTGACAATAAGCTCTTATGATAATGCTACTAAATTGAATGCTGATCTCTTAGAAAAAAGCTCTGGAGCACGAAACCGGATGGAACTCTCTGGTAAATCTCATCCACTGAGCTTTACGCAAACTGCCATGAATAGGTCTATACCTTGTAAAGTCATTGTTGACCACACTACAAACCAGAATTCCAGTCTGTCACTTTCTTCCTCTATTGAAAACGTAGAGAACAGCATTGACCTGCAAAGCAGACCTGTAAGGACAGAAGCTGCCTTACAAAGTATAGCTTGTCCTCAGGTGTCTGTCATAAGCAGGCCTGAAGTGGTTGCTAATGAAAACCTTGAGCACAGTTCCAGCTTTATCACCATTACAGCAAAGCAAGACAGCAAAAACTTGCAGGCAGGTTGTTCAAGTCTTCGAGAAGTGCCTCTTGCTCCTCAAGATAAATTAATTGAGGTGGTTACTACCAGCCAAGGCTTTGCTGAGCAACTAAGAGGTCCTTCAGCACTGAAAAATGAAGCCAATGCTGCCTGTGCCAATCAGTACAACACTAACAATAGAATTTGTTGGCGTGATGAGGAGGCAATGAATACAGACCAGCCAGTCGTCAGCCATCATACCTCTGGTAAGCATAAGGAATACACAGAGCAAAATTGCTTGAAAAATGTCAAAAATGAACCTTCCAGTTACACACAAATGTCAGAACTGCAATCCAGGAGTCTTTTGACAAGCATTGCTGTTCCTGTTAAACTGGAAACTAATGAGACTGACAAGTGCTTCAGGATGGACACCGAGGATTTTACAGGACCTGAAATGACTGCCCAGACTGCAGAAATAGCCACGAGTGTGCAGCCACCACAGACCTCCAAGACATCCATCGCAGACTCCATGGCAGACTCCCTGTCCCTGACAACAGAAACCCTAAAGAGAGTTACGAGTGCCGGAGGCTCTAGCTGTCGCTTGTCGTCAGTGGAGGCCAACAATCCCTTAGTGACACAGTTACTGCAGGGCAATCTGCCTTTAGAAAAAGTGCTGCCGCAGCCCAGATCAGGAGCCAAACTAGAAATTAACAGGCTTCCCTTGCCTTTGCAAACTACCTCAGTATGTAAAACAGTAGTGGCTGAGAGAAATATTGTTGAACATGCTTCCAACTCTCCTAATCCAGATGGTAAAGGATTTGCAGCAGGCAGTATAGCCCCGCTACAAATCAGAAAGCGTGAAAACCATCCGAAAAAGAGGATGGCCAGGACTATAGGGGAACATGCTCAAATTAAATGTGAGCCTGGGAAGGTGTCAATGGACACAGATGTTAAAGTGGCTCCTTGTGTAATTAGTTCCAGCATGAATCAACTAGGGCACGGACAGCCATTTAAGCAGGAGTGGCTTAACAAACACGCCATTCAGAGCCGGATCACTCACAGCCCAGAGATCAAGCAGCAGAAGAGACCGTTGCCTTCATGCAGTTTCCAGCAGAGCTTATTTCACATTGATAAAAATGGCAGCTTTCACGCAGAAGCCAGTACCTCACATAGACAGCATTTTTACCAAATGTCCATGGCTGCAAGAGGCCCCATTCCTACAGCAGCTTTGTTGCAAACTACTTCAAAAGGCCCACCTGGCTGCAACACATTTGCTTTTAGCAGACACCTGGAACAGAAGGGTTTGGGAGACGTGAATATTTCTACAGCAGCTCACCAGCTGAGGCTAGGAAGTGTGTTTTCCCCAAATATTCAAATTAAGGAAGGTGATGACATTGCCAGTGCCTCTCAAACTCTGCAGAGTAAAACATTAGCGCATCCCCCTGCCCCGCCTCCGCCCCTTCCACCTCCTCCCCCTCCTCACCCAAATGCAGAAGTCCCCTCTGATCAAAAACAACCGACAGTTACTATGGAAACCACTAAAAGACTTAGTTGGCCTCAGCCAGCAAGCATCTGTAGCAATATAAAATCTGAACCTATTTCTTTTGAGGAAGGTTTAAGCAGCAGCTGCGAACTGGGCATGAAACAAGCTTCCTATGATCAGAACGAAGTGAAAGAACAGTTAAAAGCGTTTGCATTAAAAAATGCAGATTTCTCTTCCTATTTACTTTCTGAGCCACAGAAGCCTTTTACCCAACTTGCTGCTCAGAAAATACAGACGCAGCACCCACAGCAGCAGCAGCAGCAGCAGCAGCAGCAGCAGCAGCTCTGTGGAAATTATCCAACAATACACTTTGGTAGCACAAGTTTCAAAAGGGCAGCATCTGCAATTGAGAAATCGATTGGGATTTTAGGAAGTGGCTCAAACACTGCCACAGGCCTGTCTAACCAGAACGCGCAGATCCCGGTTCAGAAATTTGCTGACAGCAGCAACGCCGATGAGCTGGAACTGAAATGCTCCTGCAGGCTGAAAGCCATGATCGTGTGCAAAGGCTGCGGAGCCTTCTGTCATGATGACTGCATAGGGCCTTCCAAACTGTGTGTAGCTTGTCTGGTGGTGCGGTAGGAGCTCAGTCAAAGATGCAGTATCCCTTAAAAACGTGGGAGAGCAGGACAAAGGAACAGAGAAATAGGACAGTTTAGACCACTAATGGTTTGCAATTAGTGGATTTTTTTTAAAGTTTGTTTTGTTTTGTTTTTTTGGGTTTTTCTCCTATGTTGTGCTTTCAGAAATTAGTTATTCTGAGTGCCATTTTCTGGGAAGAAGAGGAGACCTGTAGAAGTAGTTTAAAAAAAAAGATAGCCTTGTTACTGAAGTATCTATGATCTCTCTTGCTGTGCTAAAAAGAGAAAGAAAAATGCATTAATGCATGTAATTCATAGCTTCTATTTATTTGCACAAAGTGCAGCACATTTTTTTTCTCCACTGTTTGATAGTTGATACGAGCTGCAGGTTAAAGATCAGTGGAAGAATAGCACTCTAAGAAGTGGAGTAACTATGCAGAATTAATAACACATTGAATAGCAGCTGGTGTGAGCAGGGTAGTGGCAAGGTGTGGGGTGCTGACCAGGGTAGCTTCTAAGTCAGTTTGCAGTCTTTCTACTGACAAGATTGTTTTCTTCAATTGACTTTCACTATCTAGGGCTAAAATATAGTCACGTCGCCTAACAAAAGAAATTTAAAAGAGGAATTTAGATGGCTAGAGAAGTTTCCTTATGTGCCTGCCAGGAACTGTGGAACTCAAATCTTACTCATCTCTTTGTTGATTCCTTGAGAAAGATTGGTATATGTGATGAGTTAGCGGGACCAACACTGGAAACACATTGGCTTCAGCAGAGTCAGGAGAAGGTAGCTTCTCTGCTGGAGATTAGAAATCTCTTTTCTCTTCCTGTTTCTCACTCAAATGGTCTTTATTCATATGTGTCTCTCTAATCTGTCCACTAGGTTTGTCAGTCCCAAATATATATAAAAATAAGGTCAGACATAGGTCATTGGTTCTCAAGGTTGTAGCCTCTCTTTGGCCTAAAAATGATGCATTCTTCTGATGAATGAATAAGGAAAGATTTTAATTGCATATTGGTTGAATGTTGGCATATAATTTCTTTTTCTTCTTATGTGAGGTATTCTATTTAAATAACATCTGAGAGTTTTGCCATTTAAAGTAGTTTTGCCACTTAGAAGTACTTACAAGACTGACTTTTTTTTTTCCTCGAAGGAAGTCGGACCCCTTTTAGAAATTTGGAAGCAAAATGTATTTTTTAAAGGGATACTGCATCTTTAAAGTAACCTTCAGTAGTTATCCAGTACTGTATTTACATTCAGGACTATAGCTGCATTCCAGATGTGCTAGCAACCATAACAGCAGAAAAGAAAAATGGTGATTTTGGAGTCCTATTCACCTAAAAGGAAAATATTATAAAGGGATAAAGCACATGCAGTTGCTGGGGAGATGAAAACACCTTGGGCTTTTCTATACTCCTACTTCAAGAACACAACATGTGGAGTTGAAGTCATCCATCTGCCAATATGTGGTTGGGTCTGCCCAAATGTCAGCATCAAGAGAAACAGTTTTTTTTACCATCACAGTAGAACCTCACTAATCCAAAGACCTTACAGCCTGCCCAAGAAAACTGATTTTCTTTGCACTGTTTTAAGAGAGCAGTGTAGTAAGAATGTGTGAGATGTAAGACTGCTTGGTTTCATCATGCAGTGAACTGTTGCATTCTGAAGTACTAATGAGAATGATAGAGCTACATTTAGGAAATTAAAAGTATGCTATATTTTAGAGCATACTTTTTTTGTCTGATCTTTGTGTGCTTTTCATCAGCTGTAACTGGTCTCCCTGACTCGGGGGCATATTAGTGAGGTTCTGCTGAATGAAGGAACCATGTTTATTTTCTTGTGGGACCATTTTCACAAATATGATAAATGCCGTTTGTTGTCTTAAATGTGAGCTGGAATATCTGCAACATACATTCCTGTCATAGGAAGCTCTATGGTGCACCTTGATGTTCTCTTTTATTGTAATTAGCAACATAATATTATTTTTGACACTGTGTGGTACAAAGGCCATTTGTAATAACTAACAAATTTGTTGCTGATACAATAATACTTTTTTTTTCTATACAAAAGTGCTTCTTAATATGACATGTGAACTAAGGAACGGCTTCTCAGCACTTTCAGGTCTTCTGGTAGGAAAAAAAGCCAGCCAAGCAAAAACCTAAAAGTAACCAAGTGAAAATTAGCATCCACTGCTATGCCAGCTGCTGGTGAAACAGCAACTGGGCAATACTCATGAGTAAACATGAGTGTAGTCAGTCAATGTTTATCAGATTCATAGTTGAGGAGCCTTTGTATTGGAATTGTATTGCATTGTATTTATACTTGGTAGAGCTAGGATCTTCTATTTAAAAAAAAAAAAAAAGAGAGCAACCAGTCTTAGACTTCTATTTACTTATGTTTATATAAGCCTGCTGGGAATCCTTATTTCTAGCTCAGGTTTTCCTGTCCACAGCACATAAGTCAATATTTGTTTGTACTTGCATCTTGAAATTGTTCTTGTATTGACTGGCATAATACAGAAATAAATTCCGGCCACAATATAGTTCTCCTTTGTTCAAAGGGTAAGAGTGTGACTAATGTGGTAGTCACACACACATTCATGTCATGTTGTCATTTTTGTATCAGGATTGCAATTTGCATGTGTGAGGTCATGATAAAATGTATTTAAAATGGCATTAGACTGGATGGTGCTATGTTACATTACACAACTGACCAAACTCTTCCATAGTGCAGTTCCACTCCTTTCATTTTGGAGTCATTGGAGTTGCACCAAGAATAAATTCGAGCAATTAGTTAGCAACAGTGGTGAAGTGTTGTTATGGATTAGGTTTAGGGTCTGAAAATACTCAAAAGCAACCACGGTGATGTGAGAGCCTGATTGAATCTTAGGGTGACTAAAAACCTTACTTGGATTTTGGTATCACACAAATCCTTAGGGGAGAGTGACCCTAGGCCTTTGGTAAGAGCAGAGTCACATTTAGACGTTAATTTTGAATTACTCCTTTTTTTGTTGTTGTTTGATTGTTCAGGTTTCAGGCTCAGTGTCATTTTCTAATGGCCATGCTGTTTGCACCGTGGGTTGTTAATAGTTTATGCACTGAAAAGTGGTGGATGAATTACTTAAGAACACACTGCTCTGTGTTTGTGTGTACGTACGTATGTGTCCCAATGTCCAGCATGTATAATTTACCTTTTTTTTTTTTTAATCTCCGAAATTGTCCCCCAACTCCTACCCCTGGAGCAGCACTTTTGGGTGAGAGGGAGAAACACCTTTTTCTTTCCTCCCTCTTTGTTGTTTTAATTGCATACCTGTGAGATATGCAGATAACGTTAGGGCATTTGCAGTGAGTGTGTTTTCGTGTTTCTGTTCCGAAATAATTTTCCAAGCAGAAACTCCCTTTGAAATAATGTTAAAAAAATAATTAAGAAATGGTGAACTGGATGCTCCCTGTTTGCATTTTATTTATCTGCTGAGATCTAGTACATGAAATAGCATTTAAAAGACAAAAATAAAGGTTGAGCCATAAAGCGAAAGGTATATTCTCTGTACTATAGACTTTCTTCTTGAGGGTGGTGCATGTTGTCAGGGTAAGCTACAGAACGTGCAGATGATTTTTCAGGGCCCTGCAATTCCTTGCACAGTTTTTAAGCTGGTGCATATGGTGCTTTATAATGCAATTTCTGAAGTAAAATTACCTTATGCTGCACCCCCTTCCCCTTATGAACACACGCACAATTTCAGAATCGTTATTGTAGCCTCTGGTTTAGCAGTTTCTCCAAGGTGTGGTGAAGTACCAGGATAAACACTCGAGATGAGCTGAGAAGTGTCACCAAAAGGGATCATTTTAGCTGACGCACATGAAGGGCCCTGCTCTGAACACTGAATGACTTCTGCAGTCTCCTGGCAGCAGCGCAGTGGCTCATCTTCCGTGGCTCTGCGGAGCACTGGGGGGGAAGCAGCGAAATATTCAGTGGCTTTATCATGGACCTGTGTAGCTAAATGTTTCTGAATCTATGAAATCCTGTTGTCTTCGGTCATCATGCTTTGTCACTGTAAAACCAACAGAAAGGAAAAGATAAGCATTTTTTAGTCTAATTTAAGGAGCTGCTTCTTTTATAGCACATAATATTTGGCTTTGTACTATATTTGATAGTTAAAGAATAATTTAGTCCGTAGAATAACTTTGTTGTATTTGTACTGTTCATGAATGTTACAAGAAAAGTGCTTTACTTTGTTGCCATAATTCTCTTGTACTGCTGTAAAATATTTTTTCTGCTTTATGGAAACTTAACTCGGTTCACATTTTCAGTACAGGGTTTTTTGTGTGTATGTATTTTTTTTTGTCAGTATTCTGAATGTTTACATCTGTTCAACATTAGCCATTCTATGCCTTTATAGGGCAGTATTACTCCTGCAGTATAACAGCAATGTGAAATCCACTCGTACCTAACTTGCATGAGAAATACAGATTTCTTGGGGAGATCCCTAACGTGCATAGATACTTTTTCTATCTGCATTCAGTGAAGTAAATACCCTCCTTCAGTCCTCTACCAAAGAAAATATTATCCCCACAGAACAAGCTCGGAAAGTGGTTCTCTGAATTTTCAGAAGGGGGTGTAGTTGGTTTCAGAAAGATTGCTACAGTTTAATGCTGTTATGCTTTGCTTTGTTACCCTACCAGATGTGACTGGATGAAACAAGCATTTTAGCAATTTATTGTGTTTCAAGACAGTGTTTTGTTTAGAATTCAGGGATCATGCTTTCTTTAATGGTGCTGTTTGTTTTATTATTTTTTTTAAGAAAACAACCTTTTGTTGCCTACAGAAATGACCATTCACAAAACCATAAATTAAAATAATTTGTCTTCATTACTTTTCTCCCTTTCCTTTCCCCCTTCCCTGTCCCTTGAAAATAACAACTTGGGCTTCAATATTAAAATATTCTGGAAAAAAAAAATAAAGAGATAAAATAATATTTGTCATTTGTTTATTTATTTTCAGTGCCTTAGGCAGGAGATCCTCCTTGTGCACGTCTGTTGTATGTACAGGTTGATGAACTAGAAATGTGAGAGAGAAATCAGCCCTTTGTAAAGGATTTTTCCGTTACAATGATATAAGGCACAGTTTGAATGACTTCTGATGTAATTTGAGTATTAATCATCTTATGCTAGTAAAATAAAACTAGGTGTTATATATTAAGTTGTTTAAGTAGAATAGTTTGTGGATGAAAGTGATTATATTACTTCAGGTAGTTTATGCTGGGTGTATTTTAGTGCTTTGCCTCTGTCTGCAACCCATCTAGAACATCCTTCTCAACAGCAACCATCCCAGCATGCACTTCCCCAATTTCCCGTTCCCACAGCAGAAGAAATTAAATGTCCATGGTGCATGGAACTTGGACTGCAACCAGTCCAAGTTATATCCCTCAAAGCAGTTATTATTTCAGGTCTGGAAGGCCTTGCTGAGATGGAAATTCAGTAGCCATTATATTAAAATGGCTACTTTCATCATGTTAATCTGCAAAGAGAGCTTTGAGTACTGATGGTGAGGGTGCAAAATGTTGCAGGATGACAACAAACAGCTTTTTCACAAGTTTGCTCAGAAATATCCTAAACACCATCTTTTTTCCAGCCTCCTGTCATTATTTCAGATGCGATACCATCTGAGGGTCTTGTTAGCAGCAGATGACAGCTTCATCTGCCAAAATCTGTCCAAATGCAGAAAGAAGGCAATATCAACCTCTGTAATTTATAATTCAGTGATCTTTTATTCATAGCCAATACCCATCTAGCAAACCCCCTCAACATCTACTGTCATACAGATAATAACGTAGTTTGTTCTGGTTAGAATTGTTTGGGGTTTTTTTTGTTTTGTTTTGTTTTTGTTTTTGTTTTTGTTTTTTTTGCACAAGCCTGCGCCAAAGCAGGCAGTAACAGCTTTTTAAATTATTTTATTTTTCATCTAAGCAATGTAATGTAAATAATTTTGTTAAAGCTGTACTAGCTAAATATTAACTTTCATCCTTTCCCTAATTTTAAACCTATAAAACAATTTTGTGCATTTTTATTCCACCTGAAAAAATAAGTATTCAGTTTTTGCGAGGGGTTTTCTAAGGACTTTGCAAGTGTTGTGGAGCGAAGCCTTGTGATTGCTTTTATGTCGGTGTGCTGTCTCTGCCTGGGCGAGCCCAGCCTTACCCTGGCGGTTCAGCCAGCAGATGGCATCAGGAGAAAACAGGCTGCTGTGCTCTCCGAGCATTCCTGTTCCCTGGCAAGAGTGCACAGCACGGAGAAAGCCTGCCGCGAATACAGAGGGTTTCTGGGTTAGTCTTCCTTTCGTGTAGTGAAAACAAGATTTCCTTCGCCCTCCCCAGTCCTGGAACTTGACTTTCAGTAGAAATTATGCCCTGAAGCTCACATCATCCTTTCCTGCTCTTGGCACTGTCCGAGTCGTGCAGTCTGGAATTGAAGTAATGATACACTGGAAAAAATTCTTCCCCAGGCCAGACACACAGCTTTTTTTTCCCCACCCCGCAGTTTCCTTTGTCACCCATGGATGAAGAGTGGCAGAACAAAGCTCTTTGTATTGAGGTGCTCCACAGAATATAATAAGAAAGTATTAGCACAACTTGGTGTGCAGAGGGTGTGCTGTTATCAAGCCTGGCCTTTGTTGGATGGTCAGCTTGCAGTGGAAGGTCCATCAAGCACAGAATGGAATGGTTTAGGTTGGAAGGAATTTTAAAGACCATCCAGTTCCAACTTCCCTGCCATGGGCAGGGACACCTTCCACTAGACCAGGTTGCACAAAGCCCCATCAGCCTGACCTTGAACACTTCCAGGAACGGGGCATCCACAGCTTTTCTGGGCAATCTGTTTCAATTTCCCACCACCTTCACAGTATAGAATTTCTTGTTAATATCTAATCTAAATCTACCTAATCTAATCTAAACCTATTCCGTTAAAACATCTTGGAGCACCACCACCTTGGAGACAGCTTTCTATGCTAAGAAAGAGAGATTGTCACATGTTACCTTCTGCTTGTAGAGGCAAAGTACATTATTTGCATTGCTGGGTTTTTATAGCAACTGAGCTAGACATAGAAATAAAGCCACATTCATTGAGATAATTCAGGAACCTGGACATTGGCACTCTGCAAATACATAGGAGGCACTGATAAGAAGCTTTTATCTCAGTTAGATGTCAGGGAATTGCTTTTAAGTATTGAAGATTCGTGCTCGGAGCTTGGGAGATGCCTCTTGATTCATCATCAGTGATGATATCAACAGTTGTTTCATATAGTCATGGGGGCAAAATACCTAGATTGTACTTTTTGGAAGCTGATGACACTAGACAAATGTGAGTTTCTCTGTACAGGTCACCTTTCTGTTCTGTTTCTTCTGTCCCGATCTTGCAGAGCTTATTTCATCCATCAGTTTTATCTCCATGTCTTTCCAACAAAAACAGAGCTTTCAAATATCTCTGGCATCCTCATGCATCTGCCAACAGGACAGAGAATAGTTTAATATCCCACATAGAAAAAAACAACTTGGAAATACACTGATTATACTGGATAGTTGGCTTCTATTAATAAGAAATCATTGCTATATTGAGAAAATAAATGACTGTTGATATCAACATAAAGCAGGAGATGTGAGGGAGAAATATTGGTCCTTGCTGCAGTCTTATTTGCTTCTGATTTCCAACTGCTCAGATCCATTCAGGAAATCACTTTTTCATTCCCCTTGATTGAGAATTCTCAGCCCAACATCTGTCATGCAGAATCTTTGCTATTGCTGTGTATATTTCTGGCATTTAAAGGAGCAAATCTGGACAATGGTGGAGAGACTGGTACACAGTACCTCGACCTTCACTCATTTACCTCAGCATTGTGCAGAAGATGGGAGTCTTTGGGAAAAATAATGAAACTAGCTGTGGAAATGCAGTAACACATGTTCCTTAACTTCCTTGAGATTATTAAGTGAAAAAGTCTCTGCCTCCATTTTTTTAATGAGGGTGAACAGGAGCTGACCTGCAGGAGTCAGACCACTGTCCCAAGTTCCATCCAGAAGTGAGCATTTACAGTTCAGCAAGTCCAAAGTGTCCTCAGAATATAAGGAAAACAGAACCAACAAAGATAAAATCATGGAATTTTTTAAGGTTAGAAAAGATCTCTAAGATCTTCCAATCCAAAGCAGTGTCAGCCTAGTCTGTCACAGGAAAGAAGCGTCGATAAGGAAATAGCATGAGACTAGAGAAGAAGAATCTCAGTTGCATTTTAGGAACAAGTGATCCTGCCAATTGTTCTAATTTTTTAGTATCTGTAGAACTGCAAGCATTAAGAACATCTTTTGTAGCTCTAAATTCAGAGAGAAATAGAAATATTTAAGGAAAAACAGATCCACAACTAGTTGATAGGATAAAATTACGAAAATTCATGGCTAGTTTCTTAAAAACTATGTTTGAGGGTATTTTTCTGCTTATAAAATTTAAGTTACTATATGATCAACATTATTCAAATTAATGGTCTTTGTTTCAGTTTTCTAAAATAGGAATTTCAGAGGATTAGTTTCCTGGTTATAAAATTACTTGCTTGCACAGCCACACAAGTCTTAATTATGTTCTTTGTTGTCTAGGACAGCTCAAAAAGTAATCCAGAAATACATTCAGTGTCACCTATTTCAGATAAGTATGTCATGTTGCCTAGAATGAATTAATCTAAGTTGGAGGGGAAATCTTTTTTGTCTTTTCAGTTCCTTCAAAATCAAGTGAAAGGGCGGTGAAAATAGCCATGAGTTTCAAGGGAATTTGAAGAGCATTACTGGATTTGGGGAAGGTAACTTCTTCATTCTGGATCTTTCTAAATTTTTTGAGAAATAATATCAAGACCTTTATGAAATGTAGAGGTGACAGCAAAGAGGAATTATATGTACAATGGTGCCAGTGGTACTCGAATACTTAATAATAAAGGATTTAGAGAAACTTGGGCAGAAAATGAAATAACTCTTGTGAGGAATAGAAAGAAATATATGTGTGAGGTGTCAGTCACAAGGGGTTCTTCTCTCTGTCATCTGATGATTGTGACATGGTTACAAAAATAAAAAGATTAAGGACAACTGGAGCAGAGCAAAGCATTAGAAAAGTGGGCTATGAAATACATTTAAATCAGGATTAAGTATTACAGAATTTCTTCTGCTGCAAAAAGAAGGCTGATTTTATTCACATAATTTAGAACCTAAGAAATAGGATTGCCAGAAATCCAAAGGCCAGTTTGTCTCTGGTGCTCCTCAGTAGTCTCTCACTGCTGAGGGTGGTGCTGGTGGTGGTGAAGGTCTGCTTCACCCACCCTGCACGGCCTTCATTCATGGGCAGCTTGTTTCAGTGCTTCACTGTTCTTACACTTAATTAGAGGGCTTATCCTAATGTTTAACCCAGATCTTCCTTGCTGCTGTTTAAGCCCATTCAGTCTTATCTACTCTTCACAGGCATGGAAAATAACTTCTTCCTATACCCTTTCCAGCAGTCTATTGGATATCTAGGCTGTTCATTTTTCTCTCTCACTTTCCCATTGTTTAGTTTAAATAATCCTGATAATCAGTCTTTCTTGATAGGTCATGTTTTCAAAACTCCTAGTATTTTCATTGATCTTCTGTGGACTCCCTCCAGTTAGTTCAGATTCTTTCTATTTTCAGGTCCCAAGAGTGGACGTATTAGCTCAGTTTGAGGCTGAGCAGAAAGGTGGGACTGGTCTGCACACCCTAGAGGCTACAATTGTACGCTGTGTCCCAGATCAGTGTTTGGTTTGTTTGACTTGGATTCAGTTTTTGCACAGTAATCCCTTGCATACTTTTCAGTAAAGCTGCTTTTATCTTCTCTTCCCCATAATGTATTTGAAGAATTATTTCTAAGTATAGAATATTCTGTTTATCGGTACTTAGTGATATCATAAGCTTTTAAACCATAACTTGAACTTGTCCAAATAATTTTAAAATCCAGTCCTATGTCTCCAGAAGCTTACAGTATTTCCTAGGTTGGTACCATCTGCAAATTCAGAAAAAGCGGACCTTCTACCGCAGGATAACTCCTGTTGAAGGGCCCTCAGTAAGTCATCAAGCCCAGTTTTCAAGTTGGTGTGCAACCACCCATCTCATTGACTGAAATGCTGCAAGGAACTGGAGCCAAGCCAGAACTGACTCTGCTGTGGTTGCTGCCATGACTGTGTCAGAATGGTTTTCCCCCCATTTTTGACTAATTGGTTTAGAGTCTTGCCTAGACCTTATCTTTCCAGTTTACTGATGAAAATATCATGGAAACAATGCTAAAAGCTTTACTGAAATGTAAGTGTGAGATCTACTGCTCTTAACTCCACAGAGCCTGTTACTCTGTTAGGGAGGGAGATTAGACTGGGTTGGCTCAGCTTCTTCTTCACCAATTCATATTGACTGTAGATGGTTTATTTTTTTTATCTCTGAGGGTGCTTATAAACCACTGAGTTGTGCTAACACTCTTCTAGAGAATGAAATGAAGCTAATGATACTAACTCCCTGTCACTACTTCTGTTTTTTTGAAATCTAAGTGGTTATTATGTTCATCCTTCCCCAGTTTTCCCTGCATCACTTGATTGCACAGGCTCTGGAAGAGCTCATCCTCATGCTCACATCAGGATAAAACATATAGCTCTAACTTATTTAAGACTGCAATATACCCCTTTCCTTCTGGTGCCAATTATGTTAATTATCTGATAATAATCAATATTTGTAGGGATGGTTTTCCCTCCCCTTCAAATAGCTGACCAGCTGGCACTTTTGGCACTTTGCTATTCCTCTTAACTGCTGATGTCCATCAAGAATTTTTGTTGTTGTATTTAATGTCCTTTCCTGATCAAACTTTTTTTTTTTTTTTGGCGTTTCTGATTTCACCATTACAGGCTTGTACTATAGGTTATCACTTTTTGTGTACAACTTTTCCTCAAGGAAAGAAGTGCTCCAGAAGAGGAAACATTGTTAAAAGTTGTCCTCTGGCTATCACTTGTCACTTCTCTGCAGTAAAAATTGACTTGCTTCTTCAAAACCTTGTTTGAACTGAAAAAGAAACACCAAAAAACTTTGTGACAATCCAAACCCATCAAGTAATTTTAGGCTACATATTAAAATACCTCCCAACCATTATTGAAAATTTCCAAAATTTAAAATGCAAAATTGATTTCAAAGTGTTCAAGTTCAATAATATACAATACACAAGAGAGGAACTACAATCTTCAGATCATGAAGCTTTCTTCATGAAACTTTGAAGAAAATAGTACCTTGACACAGCATATGTTTTTCTCAAGATAAAGCTAGTCCTGAAACAAAAAGAAGGGTCCATACTGAATAAAAGAAAATGAACTGTAATGATAACTACAGAAAAATGATAAAGAAATAGTGAGCATAATGTCTGTTTGGTCTAAAACATGAAGAGCCTAAGGGATTAAATCCTTTTTATATATCACACAAAAATAATTTCAAAGAACTAATTCACCTGTCATAAACACCAAATTAAATTAGCTCCACTTCCTCACTTTCTTACACATTTTGCAGAGTTTAGTATTTTTTGGCCGGTTTTCTGTGGCTATACAGCTGGTAGCTATTTGCTCCAGTGTTAGGAAGTGTAAATGGGTGCCAGTTCACTATTTCAGCATTCTAAATCAACTTAATGTTCATTTTACCCGTGAATAGATCTCTGTCACTTGTCAAGAAGAAAGAATCTATTTCCTCTAATGTTAATATATGGTCTGGGGCCTCCTCATGCAGAAGCATTACATGTACATGAAGTAAAGAATGGTTCAAAGCATGCACACAGAAAATAAAGAAAACCACTGGCATTATTTATGTTTTGATCCTTTTTTTCCTTAGAATAGACTGAGATTTGTTTGGAACTGGAATGCATACGCAGAAGGATTCCCAAGTTGAACATCCAACCAACCAAAGTGCAACAAAACCCCTACTGCAGCTGCCACTATCAGCCCTCTGCAGTGATGCCCCCCCATCACTTTGCCAAGAAGGAGCTGTTGCAGAAAATAATTAAATTTTCTATCTTTCGACCAAGCAGGAGAGGTCTCAGCTTTGGCAGATGCAGGAGTGTGAAAAAATAAATACTAATCAGACATTTAGAAAGGAAAAACATTCCTTTTTCATGCCTCAAAAATAATCTTTCTTCTACTTGGTGCAAAATGTTATTAAAGAGTATGGGGTTCATGCACACAGAATTTCTCCTATCAACAATCGATGGCACAGAGAAGTAGGTTAAGTGTTTAAGTGATAGGGTTTTATTTAAAAAGTATTGCAAAAAAGTATTTGGAATTACACAATAACCTTTCCTTATATTTCAAAATTATTACACTTTAGTTGTCTGTCTACTTGCACTCTAAAACTTATTAATGTACTTTATACTCATCCTCCTACTACAGGTTGCATACATTCACTGTATTCACTCTGGAGCAACAAGGAATGAAGCAGAGTTATGTAGCACAGGCACATAAAGTGTCCCAAAGTACGTGGATAGGGTAATCATTATTGCCTCTTAATTAGAAGTGCATTTGTGTGCATTGTGCCTGTAGGTTTCATTGTAGTTACTGAGTATATCTGCCAAAGACTTTTTCTGCTGAAATTATAGTTCTGGTAGGCAGGAGGGCCTTGCCCTACAGTCAGTGTGGACAGCAGGCCATACTGCCTAAACTACTGACATCTGGGAATGTTTGTACCTGTGTCTGGAAATGTTTGTGAGCTCCAAGGCCAACTGGCAGAGCCAGCACTGGGACTTTCCTGAAATGATGCTTCTTGGCACAGGCCAGAACCTCAGCAGAAGTTGTTCCTACAGTGAGCATGACTGTGTTTAATTGCTGAGAAAAGTCCTGGACACTTCTTAATTTACAGTCACAGAAGAAGCCAAGATGTCTGTCAGGATGTACAGGGTTTATTTCCTGTGCGTGAGCTGCTTAGGTCACCTGTGAAGGCACAAGCAGACAAGGAGTCTGAGATGTATCACTTTTACAGGCATACCTCAGTCATCAGGAAATGTGGGCATATCAGAATTGCTGCATGTGCACTAGAAACACACTTCTAGCCTGAAAATTTCAGGCAGTAATATGGTACCCCTAAGAGTGGGGCTGAGTCTGTGGAAAGAATTGCTTTAACTTTTGATCTTATTCACCCTTCCATTGTTTGCTGCAGTGCTTTGCTGAAAAGCTGTTAAGTGTAGGATTAACATGGTTGCAGATTTTACTCATGATCTCCTCATTGTTGTGTTTCTCAGTTTTTTTGCATTCAGCAGCTTAACAAGCTTATGTTCTCAAAAGGAAAATACAGACGTAGCTCTCTTATACTGTTGGGCTCAGCATTACACATCTATCACCTCAACTCTGTTTCAGTATAATCTGGTTCTTTTCTCTCCAAACATTTTGTGTTAGTCAGCTGCACTTCTGAAAGCCAGAATTTACTTCACAGAAGGCTGAAAGAAAAATTCAGATCTCTAACAGAGGCAAGAAATTCCTTTCTCCAGTATTTACAAGATATTTTGGAATTTTCATTGTCTTTTGCAAAGACTCAGTGTTGTATTTTTCCTCAGGCAAGTACACCCACAATATCAATGCTCTCAGCTTTTCATGATCTCTCCTCTGCCTCAGGAATGTAACCTTTCTCCAGCTCCTCTTCTAACCCTCTGATTGTATCTCTTCCATATCTTTCCATTCCTTCTCATTTTATTGCTCTGACTTGTCCAGTGGTGTTGTGTCTCCTGCATCTGCTGCCTTTGCTCTATTTTTTTTTAGTTCCTTGGAGTTTTCCTTGTTCAACACTTGTTGGCTACTAACATTAAGATGAACCTTTGAGAGAAGTTCTCATTTCTCAGTGATGCTTATCTACGAAAGATAGTGGAGACACAGTTGCATGTGTTTGGGATGGTGAGATACTTTTATACATCCACAAGTCCAAATACCTGCCTGGGAGAACCCCATGGGATACAGCTTTGAAGAAAACAAGGGTTAAGAAAAGCTGGCTGATTTTCAAGGATAACTTATCTGAACTCAAGAATGGCCCATCCCTATAAGTAGTATAATCAAACATAGTCAGCAGCAGGAGGCCTGCATGAATGAATAAGGACCTCCTCTCCTTGTGAATAAAGGTGTTATCTTTTCCTTCTAATTTCATCTTTCTAACACAAGGACTCCCCTTTTCTCTTATCTTTGTTTTGGACTTTTCACCCTGTTTTGGTCTGTGAATGTAACTCCTCAGGATATAGCAGTGTGTAAAAACCACATACCAACTGTAGCTGCAATTTTGTGTCTCAGAGCTGTCACATGGGAAAATGCATAGAAAGATAGGGGAAATTTCCTTCTAATACTCAACTAAAACTTTATTATTAGAAAGAAAATATTATTATTCTCATAATTATTATTATTTATAAACAGTAATATTACTAGTTATTATTCAGTATTGATTTCTCCTATTTTTCACTATTTAGCTTTCGAATATTCTTTTTCTGTTTGTTTCTCAATTACAAACATGGGGGAAAAAATGAGCAAAAACTGTTTATGCAGTCTCATAAATCCCAGTAGAATTCATCTTAATCTTGGCTTATGTGAGTTGTGTGAAAGGATGGTCCCAATCAATTTCTGCTGAAGGAATATTCAATGAGAAAATAAAAAGGAAGGCTCTATTGGCAACCATTCTTTTCATACCATCTCTGGCTTTCCTCAGAACTCTGTTATTCAGGTTATATAAGGTAATGGAGTCCTGCCACGAGTATTAATCGTGATCTGATCTCTCAATCTTGAGGACCAGGATTTACTACTAAATTACTGGTTCCCAAAACACCCGATGAAGACATTTGGTGAGCAAAATTCCAAGGTGTGCTTGGTATGCTGTAGAGGTAACCATGGATAGAGCCCAGATGCCATTTCCAGTAAAAATCATCCTTTTGAACACATTGTATACTATATTCAAGAGAAGTAATCCTGAATCATACTTGTTAAAAAAAAAAAAGTGTTTGTATAGGATTTCAACTGTCTGCAATAATTTCTTCCTCTTTTCAATCCCTTGTCATTGCTCTGGGACTTGAGTCAAGGAAGATATTTAAGTGGAGGGGAACATGTATAAAACAACTTTTTTTGGGCTAATCACCCATGTTTCCGTAGTCTGTGCTAAGGAATGTAACTCTGGCTTCTTAGTCTGTTAAAGCATTTGGATTTAGGATTTTAGGATTAAAAAAGTTCTCAAAATCACAAGCTGGAGTTCTGACCCCATTAAGAAATATCCAAAAGGAGAAATATTCTATTAGACTATTAGATTTACGAATTATTTTTTATTATTTTATCTATACATACATGATATAGCTAGTGTAATTAAAAATTAAAATAGATTATTCTGTGAAGAAAATGCTAATTCTTTCCTTTTTGTTTGAAACATTTGACTAAATGTACATCCCCATTATTTAACTTTAAATGCAAATTGCACTTCAATATGTAATTAACCTTATCTTTATTTTAGTCTTCCTAAGAACCATACTGTACTTTCAAAAATGTAATTTGACTTTCAGGAAACTACGGTTTCACCACTGTCATTGTGCCTGCAATATGAAAATAAATTCATATTTTTCTTATGAAAACTGAGCAATAGCTTATTGAATTAACACAGTAAATATCGGTCCAAGTTAAAATTCACAAAAACACAGGCTTAAAAATTTCTTACTCTTACAAGGATAATTACCAAATTTACTAGACTGAGTGAACAAATTAGTCGTTATTTTTTTTCTTCTGGCAATAGACAATCCCAGTTTGATTTAAATTGGAATGTAGAGATGGTATTAACTCTTTCTTTGGCTTTTCTGCAACTGTCACTAAACCCCACCAATTCAGGTGTCCAAAACTAGTGAATAACTTTGAAAACTTTGCCAAAGAAGAATTTGCCAAATAGCTGTAAAATTACTTGCAAAAGGCTGGAGATAAAAGATTTTGAAGGTTCATAGTATCTAAATACTGAAGGTAGGCAAAGAAGTGACTTGAACACAGATTTTTAATAGATAATTCTGTTTGTTGAAGGTATAAAAAATATATTGGCTAGAGGCTAAACTGAGCAATTTGAAGTTATGTTTTTAACAATGACAGGAAACTGATAAATGTCTGTAAAGAGGTCCTGAAGCATCAAGAATTGTGGCAAATTTTCCATCATCCATTGTGTATTTATAAGTCAAACATTTCATTACATCTTATCTATTTCAACCACTACAACTGAAAACAGGTGTCAAGGATGAAACAGTCTCAAATAGGGGAATTTTTATTTGATTTAATGTCAATTAGCACCGTCTTCTGATTCAGGTATTTGGTGAGGGGTGTCATAAATGTTACTCTTTCCTTCCTGTTTCCCAGGCTTAAGGCAAACATTTCTACTTATCTTACTAGCATCACCCTGCCTTGGGTTTGCTGTGGATTATCCTCAGCCTCTCCTTATTCATCCCACGGGTGCATGGGCAGGTCCTGCACCTAATGGTTTCTTTCTGCTGTTCCTTGCTCATTTTCCCCCTGCTCCATGGCCACAGTCCCTCAGGGGTGCTCCCAGGCTGCAATCCCTTGAGCTGTCCCCACTCTGATGTGCAGCGCCTCACCTCTGTGCCCCAACATGTCTTCTTCCCTGTGGTTCTTTCCTGTATCTGCCCAAAATCCACACCCCGTGTGCCCTCTGACCTTTAAGGTTGCCTCTTCTCCTTTTCTAAAGTGCATTGGAGCAGAAGCACCACGTCTCCTTCAACACTGAAGATTTGCAGGCTATGAGATGCTCACACCAGTTTCAGAGCTGGCTGGACCTACCTGTTTCCTACCCAAGGCAACTAGTGACCTTCTCCCATGCAGCCCCCAGCTACCCAAATGCTGCCTGTTGTGCTTAGCACAACAGCTAAGCTTTTCTTTTTCATATGTCAGTGTACCTCAGGCTTTATAATCAAAACATTGTCCAGCCTGTGCCTAAAGTGAGGCAGAGCAGATGCCATTTTCAGGGTTCCAAAACAGCTCGTGTTATGTGACTTATTCTGCCTAATATTTCCTGTTACCACCGAGTGAAGTCATGTTTGGAAGTACCATGTTCTTCTGATTTTATGAGAATTATTTTCAGCTATTTGTCATCTTGTTCTGTAATGACAAGAAAGCATATTCCATTATGTCAAAAAAAAAAGGAATGTAAAAATGTGTATTTTCTCTGAAACTAGAGGGAACATTTCCATTTGCATTCAATCATTTCCTATTTGACCTGATTTCAGTAATTCAGGAACTCCTTGCTCAGTCTATAAAACTTCACTGATAAAGTCACTCACTTAAAAAAGGTCCCATTTCAACAAGGCAGTTTTGTCAGTATATAATGTAAACACACACACTTAAGTCAGTCCTTTTTTATTGGAAAAGCTCTTTTAAATGCCTAAAAATAAATTAGAAATTACATTCTCTAAGTGCCTGAAATAGGCTCTTTTTCAAAACTCAAATGCTGCTTTTACAATCTTTTTGCTACTCTTTTGCAATCAACACTCCTATTGAGTACCATTAGGCGTCAAGATTTCGCCTTGAAACATAATCTATTATTGGATTTCAGCAAACAAAACCACTTGGGCAGTCTAAACACAGGAAAATGAAACCTACTGGTGACTGATGATGTGGGGCCCTGATAGATGATTCAATTTGAGAGTGCAAATTCAATTCCTGACCCGCATGTCACTATACAGAAGGTTTATGTAATTATCATTAGTGTGTTGTTATTTATCTGTGTGTAGATCCTGCTGACTTTTTATTACTTGCTGCTAATGTTGTCATTAAAAATGCATAGCAATTAACATAATTTTACAAGGTGACATGAAAAATATCTAATTTAGCTTTAAATTTCAACTATTTCCTTTATTTATTTTACTTTCTCTTCAGCAATTTCAAAGTAACGGTCTGGGTAGGTAATACATAGGTAAATAGACAAGGTTAGTAATTCTCTTACCTCTGTAGGTAAGGGTGACAAGCTTGTCATTTTGTGCTAGGCAAATCACAAGCTATCACCAGTCTTTGGCCAGTCATTTATTTTTATTTAAAAAAACCCAAACCCTAGCACAAATGTCATATCTTGTTGCAACATTGCAGTTCCAGGCCCTTCATTAATCATTTGAGTAGATAAAATAGCATCTGTCAATTTTATTACATTGGATTTATTGAAACCAGGAAATTAGGAAATAAGTATAATTAGTCTCTACTTGGCATTTTATTGCAGTACTTGGTAACCCAGGATTGCAAATTCAGATCTGTTTACTAAAACCTTTAGAAATAATTTTCTTTCCTGCTTTATTTGACTGAGGAGGCTTAATGATCACAATTTTATAAGGCTCTGTTTCTTATAATAGTAAAAGCCTTGACATTTCTTTTTAGATCAGCTTCTCAGAGCCTTACACTGAACACAGGTTTCACATAAGTTTCAAGATGAAGATGGAAAGTGGGGAGAGATCTTAGCAGCAAGGTAAAATCAACAATTTCAGCACAAGAAAATGATTGCTCTACTCGGGAGAAACCCATTCCCTGGAACTGCTGCCTCCTGTTCTGCCAGGAGGGCTAAGTCCCAAGGGCCTCCCAGATGTCAGAGAGAGTTAAGGACCAAATGTCATAAATGTTGAAATGAACTTGTGGCTGGTGATTGGGTCCCTCAGGCGAGGCAGTAGGTTGCCCAAGTCTAAGTTTCTTGCTGAAGAACTGTATCGACACACAGCTCTTTCAATAATAATAGTCACTTGCACTTAACATGTATAGCACCTTTAGTTTATGTTCTCTATTTTGCCTTTGTTTTGGAGCCGATGTGAAATCAGAGCAAGCAAGGTCACAGGATTTTTTCCATCAAGCACACTCTTGATTTGTTAAACAAGAATATGAATTGAAATTGAGAGTAATTATTTTTATATTCTTTCCTTTGATTCTTTTGATTATTTGCATAGACTATGAGGAGTTGGCAGGGACCCACCAGGATCATGGAGTCTGACTCTATAGTTACAATGAGTTTGAAATGCAATTGTGATTTTTGATTTGAACAGAGCAAAACATTGAACACTGCTATTGTCAAAGCAGTCAGATCCAGTGGCCCACCAAAATGTAATCTTTTGTCTGGCCACCTGGATCTCATAAAGTCCTGATATTTCACCTCACATTGCCATCTGGTGAAATATTAGTCATGTTGCAGCTTTGATTGCTGTCCCATTTCTTTGGTAGATAAACTACATAGTGTATTTTAAAGGAACAGAGAGACTTGGAAGTTGGAACTTCCATCCATAAACTATCTAGTCTTTTATTTCTTTCATGATCCATTCCAGCAGTTCCATCTTAAAAATCTTCCAGCATTTCCAATTTCTTTCCTGGTTTCCATAGTGAATATCCCAGAACTGAAGCCATACCTATCTCTGCCCTGACAGGGAGTAAGATCCAGAAACACAAGCTCAGCCATATGGAACAGAAGTGAAACATGATATTGATGGAGGTCACTTGTGCAATGGAGGAAAGAAAGTGCTGACACAGTGAATATATTTGTTTGTTTTTATCCATGCTAAGCTCTTGAATGGCTCGATAGGAAAGATTTGTGGTGTATTTCAGTGTCTTTCAAAAAGACATACAGTGTTGTTAATTGTCTTTTACAAATGTCACTGGAAAAGGAACATTCTGCTTATTAAGTGTATGCATAACAAGACTCTGCTCCAAGTGGAAGCTCCCAAAGTTCCCACACTCTTCTGTTTTCCTGTTTGCTCCCTTTTTCTTTCCCCTTTTTTATTTTTACTTTTTAATTAATATTTTTAACATGTGTTCTCCTGGCAGGACTTAGCAGATCAAGTGAAGTTTACTAGCACTAGAACAATAATGTTAGCTGATACAAATGTATAATATCCTGTAGTACATTATCTGGTACCAAATAGCTTTCATAGCACCACACTTGGTCCTTTGCATCATTATTCTCCTCAGTAGGAGGAAGGCTAAGACAAAGATGGTGATGAGATGGAAAGTGCTCTATTACAGCAGTAGCAGAATATCCATGGGTAGTGGTGTGTGGCTGGTGGGTTCACAGTGAGGTGTTCAGGGAAAAGGGTTTAAGGGCAGGATGCTGAGACCCTGAATCAGGAGATAGAAACTGATATAAGGTGAGGACTGTCAAAAGTCCAATCATTTTCAACATTCCTTTTGTGTTATTTCTCATGATGGGGACCGAGTGACTTCAAAAAAATCATATTGATTACAATTTAATTGGACATATTTATCTTGGAATGAGGAGCATTTTCAGAAATGGGAAAATTATAAGTATATATAGCAATCAATCAAATGCTACTTATAACTGTTAGTTTCCTATTTCAGAGGTCAAATACTGGGAAAAACCCTGCAATGTGTATGAAATACATTCACTGATAGAAAAGTCTGTTAGTTTTACTAGTTCATTCTATGCTTTGTTTTAATTCACAATTTTAAATAAAGATCAGAAATAGCAGCTTCATAAGAGAGCTCTATGGGAGTAGGTTTATATGTTAATTTACAAAATTATCCATGAATAATTTAGAACAAACATTAGATTAGAGAAGTGGCACTCTATCTTCTAATAATAAAATTAAAGAAAAATTAGGAAACAGGTAAGTTTACTTCTTGAACCAACAAAACAATATTTGCCTGATGGATTAGTCCTATTTAATCAGAACAGTGAGCAGCTGGATAAATCCTAGCTAGAAGAATATTAGGTCATTTGTTAACCCTTCAGCCAATTACAGCTGCAGCTGCTCTGTGCTATCTTTTTCTTCTCATCAGTGAGCTACTTTTTTTTTCCTGGAAAACACTAGATGATTAGACCTCAATAGATAAGAATGTAGGGCAAAGAGATCTTACAGCATCAGGGCACTGGTGGATAAAATATGGTCCTTTTCATCACCAACAGAGTGTCAGTTAAACTTGATTGTGGAACTGAGAGCTGCAGGAGCAGGCCTAGTCCTGACTTGGCAAGAAAACAGTTGGAGTGCCTTTTTCTCCTCTGCCTAAGGAACTTTTCTTTCTTCTTTTATTTTTTTAAATTTTTTTTTCTTAAAAAAACTACTTAGTTCTTGGGGCCTTACTTTTTTTATTATCACTTTATTTTCATTTAGGCTGTCATTGTAATGTTAATGTTTGTGCTGAGCAGTTTGCTTTTGGTTTTGCATTTTTTAAATGAGTTTTATTTTGTTAAAAAGCAAGCAAACCCAGGTGAGAAAATAGCTGAAAAGTGTTGTCAGCGCTCCTGAAAGCGAGGGTGAGTGGAGTCTTCATCCCAAGGTACTGAAGGAGCTGGCCGATGTCATGTCATCACAGAACCTCTCTCCATTATTTTTCAGCAGTCTCAAGAGTCTGGAGAAGTCTAATTTGTCTGGAAGCTGGGAAATGTTGCCCCAGTTTTCAAGAAGAGTAAGGAGATTACTCTTATTTAATAATACAGGCCTGTCCATCTCACTTCAGTGATTATGGAAAAGTTTTTTCTGGGAGTTACTGAAAAACACTTGAGAGACAACACAGTTCTTAGTCATGGCCAGCACAGGTTCACAAGGGTAAAGTCCTGCTTAACAAACTTAATTCCCCTTTATGACGAGGTCACCCGTCTAGCTGACCAAGGGGAGATGTGGGGGCTTGTGGTTTCAATAAATCTTTTGATACTGTGTCTCACAGAATCCTTCTGGGTAATCTGTTCAACACACAGCTGGATAAACACATTATGCAGTTGTGAGAACTGGCTCACAGGTAGGGCACAAGGATTATAGCATATGAAGTCACATCAGACTTGTGACCAGTCAATAGCAGCATTCCCCCAGGCTCTGTATCAGGGCCAGTGCTCTGTAGTGTTTTTATAAATGATCTAGGTGCAAGAATCCAATGTACATTAAGTAAGTTTGCTGATGCTACTAAATTAGGAGGAACTGTGGTATAGAGGTCTTGTAAAGAGTCACCAACTGCATGGAATTTAATAAGAGCAAATGCTGGATTGTCTGACTGGGACAAGGTTGCACCTACAAATTGGGGGGCAAGAAGTTGAAGAGTGGCTCAGTGAAAAGGGACCTGAGGTTCTTGGACCATGGCAAGTTGAATAGAAGTCATCAGTGTCCTGGCAGCCAGGAGGGCCAACCCTGTCCTGGGGGACATCAGGCATAGCATCACCAGCCAGGCAAGGGAGGGGATTGTCCTGCTCTGCTCTACACTGGGACTGCTTCACTGAGGCGTCCCGGACCTAGGTCCCGCGGGGAAGCCCGCCAGTCGCAGGTCTGCAGGAGCCCCAGAAGACTAAAGCTCGAATCCACCAAATAGATGGGTCAGCACACGGAGCGCTGCAGTTCTCAGAGGTTTATTCAAGGCAGGAAAAGGCAGGAAAAGGCAGGAAAAGGTAAAAGGAGCAAAGGGAGACAACCTCTTGAGAGGGGAGCTACCCTAAGTGCCTGGACTCCGAGGTCTGGGTGACCAGAGCCCTCGGAGACGCCACCGAAGGAGGGGATAGGGGTTATATCCGAGAGAGAGGAGGTGGGGTCGGGGTACATACCTCCAATGGGGTAAGATCTTGTGGGAGGGATAGGGATAGTACGAACCAATGGGAGATAAGGGAAGGAGTGGTTACAAGGAGGGAACCAATAACAGAACTTAGAACAAAGAACTTTCCAGAACCTGGGATGGTGCCATTGCTTAACTGACATTAACTGGGGAGGGTACACCAAATGATGGACATAGGGAACGGTGGGAATCTTATTACCATGCCCCTACACCACAGTAGTTTCCCATGGTAATCCCGGTAGATCTCTTCCGAGACCTCCTCCCACACTTCACCTCGAGTGCTATGTGCACTGTCAGGAGCCATGCTATAACATAGACATAAAGTTGTTAGAGCATGTCCAGAGAAGGGTGACCAAGATGGCAAAATGTCTTGAGGGTGAGACAGAACCACAGAATCAACTAGATTAGAAAAGACCTCTGAGGTCTCTGAGTCCAACATATGAAAAATCACCACCTTGTTAACTAGACCATGGCACAAAGTGCCCCGTCCAGTCTTTTCTTAAACACCCCCAGGGATGGTGACTCCACCACATCCCTGGGCAGCCCTTTCCAATGCCCAAGCACTCTTTCTGTGAAGAATGTCTTCCTAAAGATATAATACCAGTGGCTGAGGCGACTTGTTGCTACTTTTTTCCACTTGGAGAAGAGAAGGCTGAAGGGTAGCCTCCTCATGATCTACAACTTCTCCAAGGACAGCAGAGGCAGAGGTGCTGATCTGCTCTCTGGTGACTAGCAGTAGGACACAAAGAAATGGAAAATGCATTTGGAGAAGTTCAGGTTAGAATTTAGATAAAGATTCTTCACTGAGGGGGTGATGAGTGACTGGAACAGGCCCTCAAGGGAAGAGGTCATGGTACCTAGCTTGTCGGAGCTCAAGGAGCATGCCAGTGATGCCCTTGGCCATATGCTTTAGTTCTAGTTGGTCCTGCTTGGAGAAGGGAGTTAATGCTCCTTATGGCTCTCCTTCAACTTGAGATATTCTATGATTCTGTGAAATATCTGGACCATGTCATGTGAGCTAAGTTTTGAGTTTTATTCAGTTGTGCCAGGTTGAATTCTGTTTCTTTCGTGCGCTGTAGAGGAAAGAGGGAGGTATTTTGGTACCCAGCTTGGTCAGACGTGTTTTGTACCCTCTCTGACTCACCTGGGTCTTGCAGGGAGTTACTGGTGGTAGCACAAGTCTGGACTACAGCTTTGTAGCAGCCAGCAACATTTGGAGTTCATGGGATATTCAGTGGCAAATAATACCTTGCATTTTATTGACTAGCTCTGTCTCAAACACCAGCTTTGTGCTGCAGTGCATCCCCAGGTTACTCCACATGGTAACAAAAGTATGTGGTCTTTCTTGTACACGCTAATTTTAAATTATATTTACACAATGCATGAATGTGAATCAATGGAAGCTTGGCATTCCTATTTCATTGTAGGAATAGCTGGTCAATATGAACTGATATTATTGACTGGCCTGTTTATGTTTCTGTTATGCGAACCATACAGGTAATGAATATCAATATAGAAGAGTCTGCTGAAATGCTTTACAGTCAAAATCATGGAAGCTGAACATGGAAGGCAGTCTCCTATGTTGGAAAGCAGTTGCCCGTATTTTGGTACAATAGATTCATCTGTAATCTAAAGTATACATAAAAGAAGAAATGTGAAATACTCTGTCTTAAAGGGAAAACATGAACATATGTTTCACAGTACACTTCTGACATGTGGTGTCTCACACTCCAGAGAGATTTTTTTTAACATCGGATGCAGAGCTGGTGTTACAGCTATGGAGTTTCTACACAGAAGCACAGTGGAGCCTCTTTTCTAGCTATACTCTACTGTCTTGCACTGCTACCTCCTCCAAATTTGACAGACAGACCTTCTCCTGCCTGTCCTCAGTGGTCTGAGATCCTAAGCAGTTGCTCTGATTCTTGTCTTTAAGTCTTGATCTAATCAGGTACGTGTTTCAAGGAGACAATTAGGATTGAATAGCAATTAGGAATGGATAATATGCCATTATTGTAAATCAGGATTACTAAGCATTTACATTGTTGTAAGGATAATATTTGTAGAAGAGACCAAACCAATTACTAGTAAGGGAAAATTAATCATAAGCCAATTGTTGTCTTTGTAACATGCACTCTGCAGCAGTCATCGGGTCCATCTGGGCTGTCTCGGAAGCAGAACAGGGACAGAGCTGTGACTCTGAGAGCTGTGATATGCCCCCTGAGACATGACATAGAAGGATTAGTAGATGCTTCCTAACAGCAGACTGACTGTGCTGACTGGTGTGCTGCAGATGACTGCAGCACAGGCACCAGGTCTATTGTTTGTAATTTAAAAACCCTCTATTTCACTTCTCTTATTTTGTTAATAGTCTGTAAGTATGTCTATACATGCCCTGAGCAGATGTGAGTTTACTGCACTGATGACAACTACAGTCTTACTTGAAGCTACATAGCCATGCTAATGAGTCAACAATGTACAGCAACAACAACAAAAAATTGGTTTTCAGCAAGACTTATTAGCTTGGGCCCAGCTTTATGCAGGCATGGCTGTCTAGCTTTCATTCAGAGCTCTCTTATTTCTAGCTAATTACAAGTGTGGGCAGAATATGATAATGACAGTACAGAAAATGCCATGCAGGCATAACTCAGTTCCTCATGATTTTTAGAAGCATTATATTCTTTAACACTTCAGTTTGAGAGTGGGATTGTTTAGAATGGGATTCCTCCTAGAAAAGCTCTGTGGTTTATATTTTAGGGTTCTTCATATGAGATCAGTCATCCATATGCTGTCACTTCTTCAGAACCTGGGATGGCATTTTATGGTCATGAGATGAACTTCCCATTGCTTGCAAATAGAGACGCTAATATGGTTCCAGGCACAGGTTACCAGAAGACCAGTTTTTATGTCTTGGTGGCAATATGGGAAGAATAATAACAAAGTGTTATACACACACTAAGCTACAAGTGGCACTAGCACAGTTTACGCTGGAAAATAAGAACTACCTCCTTGGGAATAAAAAGCTTTTGCTTCCATCCACAAGGGGATAGAACCTTGCCTCTGTGAAGCTTCGCTGGGGATGCTGACATAAGGGCTACCAGCCTTTATTTTTGTCTCTCATAAACAAATGAAGTTAGAAATGCAGAATGGTGGTGTGGATATCTAAATTCACAGACACGAGCACTAATATTGTTCCTCATTGCTTATGTTGCTTATTAATCCTTTCTGGAAGATTAAGGAACAGGCATTGTGGGTTTAATCAGTGTGCTATGATGAACATGAAGAATTTTGAATTCTCCTTTGGCACTATTTCATCTAACTGAATCTGAATGATTTTTTATATAAAATCTGAACTCCACTTTCTTTTCTACTTTCAATCTGTCTCATCAATGCCATTCATGTATTGTATGCTGTGACTTTCTGGAATGATCCTATTGTAGAATTATTAAATATAACTTTGCCTTATCAGGCTTATAAAAATTATTGAATGTTGAGTTATTTATCTTTCTTGTAGAAAAAGGAATTGCTGATTTTGAGGCTGGGTAGTTTAGGTGTGAATTTGTTTGGTTTAGAGTGAGGGAGTATTCCAATTAGTGGAAGACCATTACAGTGACTAGTTACCCTATACCAAATACATTTCTTTATTTACTGCAACCAAGCTCTTTATCTGTATGTAAAAACAAATCATCTGGAGTGATCTCATATGCAAGGTGTTGACTGTTGCAACAAAATAACTTCCTATGGGCTTTATGTAGTTGGTCCATATTACACCCAGGATCATCTCATTAGATAGCCCACAATTATTACAGCAGTCTGGGGTATTTTCTCTTTCCAAGAGGTATCCCTATAAATATTTTAGATGACATTTCATTAGAAAACAGTGCTAAGTTTTAAGCCATCACCTTCTCAAATTACCAAACCAATAAGGAAGTTGCCAGTAAAATTTTTCTAACATTCCACCTTCCTTCTCCTTCTCCTACACCTTCTCCTACATCTTCTCCTACACCTTCTCCTACACCTTCTCCTTGTTCTTCCCCTTTTCTTCCCTTTTGTGACCCAAGTTTGCAGGTGACAATTTGGAAAATTTTATTTGTGTGTTTCAAATCATTCAGCATTTGTTGTGCAGAGTGGTGTCACCCAAGAATACAACAAGACAGGAAAGAGGTGGCCTTTGATAAAAAGGAAAATGTAAATTGGTAGGTTAAATTCAGACTTGTATGCACCAATTCTGTTGCTGGCCCAACAGAAAGGAATATTCTACATCGTGCTTACTCGGATGGCAGTCTGTTTGGGGAAAGAACCATAATAAGCCATTCAATCTTACTACCCATAAAGGCATACTCACAAGACACATTTTATTTTTGATCATTTGACTGAAAAAATAAAAGAGGTATGCCACTGTATACTGATTAATGCTCCTGTACTTTGCAGGAGATTCAGAGTTACAGTTGTATATCCACCAGTCCCACTGCTTGGATATTCAAAGAATATGAACTGCCTTCTTCAAACTGGCAGTTCCCCAAGAGTCAGCAGTTGGAACTCTGAATAGAAGAAACAGACTTGGATTTTGCTTGGTATACTCATGTGTTTAGCTCATCTCTGTCATATTTACCTCGTGCAGATTGTGGTGAAGACAGTTGCCGCTCATGTATGCGTTGCTTCTTTCCCCCGTGTATGCAATGTGTGCATGGGGAGAGTTTTGGAGAACAGGTGGGGATGACACAGCCATGTGCTGCAAGTATATTCATTGATTATAGAGCCAAGATGGGGGTGGAACAGTCTAATCTGACTTGTTACATCACGTTCTTCTGTACATGTGTGAAACTGTTGGAGAGCAGACATCCCATTTTGATTGAAGCATTTATTTCATTAGCTATGCTATTCAGTAGTCCTAAGTACCAAGGACCTCATTTCTCCTGTGATAATAGAACCCTTACATGTTGAAGCAGGAGGGAGGTGTTGGGGTTTTGAATCATAAAAAAATGTGTACGCCACCAATGACTGGATTCCTCTCCAGACCCATACAGCTGTCCTTGAACTCTTTGTAATCTCTAACTGAAAGGCTTTCCTTCAAGTTTCTTGACATTTTGCTTTAATTTTTTTTCAGAAGTCTTGTAGCAGACCCCTTGCATTTTACTTGCTGTTACATTTTCTTTCACCCTGTGAGCTAACAATCCAGTCTTTGTTCCTCCAATGATTTGGCTTCTGCTTCTAATTTTCAGCTGTAATTCTGTTTCCTCTCTGTCTGTTCTTTGTGCCCAACCCCTATTTCATTCCCCTGCCAGTCTTGGTCTTGTACATCAGAGGAGGAAAAATTTCTCTTCTATTTTTGCATTTCTTCAAATAATTCACAGCTTTGGCTATTTTCACGTGTCTCTCTCTTTCAGTGATGCAGCTTAGTCACTGTTTTCTTATTGTCATTCTGAATTCCTTTTCTTTTAATGACTTTTCTTGCATTTCTAGATTAGTATTTTAGGATCCAGCTCTGCTGACACTCCTGGAAGTAACATGGGCCAACAATATCAAGCCCATTGGGAGTATTTTTTTGAAGCATCCATCACTTTTCAAGTGCAACTGCTTCAGATGAAATTGGTTGTTCAAGCAGATTGTGGAAGAGATAAAAAGACCTTTGGTTAACTGCATCACTGGTGAATTCTTCCTCTAAAAGTCTGAGAGGGAGATTGCCCCATCTGACTTTGTCTTTTCTCTTTCTCTCCTACTTTCTGTTTTCTTGAATCTGCTGACTTAAGTATTTCCCCAACAAATGTGTGCTTTTCAGCAGTACCTGTTTTTCTGCCACTTGCTAGGATGGAGACCATCCTGCTTCTCAGAGTCCAATCAGCAAAACTTGTCCCTGAGTTCTCCTTCAGCTCCAGTTTTTGTTATTGTTTTGCCATCAGTATTTTGAATGAAATTACTTCACCTTTCTTTTTTTTTTTTTTTTTTTCATTTTGTTTCTTTCTCTGGCCTTATGCAGGAGAGACAAGCCTATTCAACACCATGAATTTATAAATATCCATTGTTTTGTCTTGCTACAAGTTGTGGAGAGCTTAAAACACATCCAAAATTTATCCTAGAAGACACTCAAACAGTAATGTGCGTCAAAAAGAAAAGTTTTCTTGATAAACCTTCTTTGTCCCTCCGAAGAAATACAGAGCATGACTCATGTCTGACAGTTGTTTCTCTCCTAGACTGGATTTATAAAATATCCTGCACTCCTGATATATTTGTGGGAGAGTATCCCAAAACCTTTCTGCAATAGGGAGCTGGGGCCAGCCACTAGAAGGCAACATGATCCCACAAACAGCCAAAGTAAGTATACCAACAGTTTTCCCTCAGAGCTACTTAAGCCAAAACCTGCACTACTGCTCAATAAAATAAATTCTGCCACTTGTGTGTGTCATGAGTAGGGATCTATTAAAAACACAGGACTTTTCTTGGGCAGTGCTTGCAGCCCTGCAGCATTTGAGAGGCGCAGCACAAGAAGGGTCAATGGTCACTGCTGGCACATAGGTGCTCAGTCTTGTGCTTTAATAGCATTTACTATATTTATAATCAGCTGTGTTTGCAATGCAGGCTGATGACAATTTATTGGAAAAAGACAGTCACATGCCAATCATAGCCTCTTGATTACCATTGTCACCTGAAGCCCTGTAGGATTGGAGAAGGGGATTTGCTGTGCTAACTTGCTTTTGTGAGCTATCAGTAGTAAATAACTTGTCCCTGCCAGGAATTTAATGCTCCCAAAGCATGGTTAATATATCCCTATGTCTGAGTGAGTATACAACTACAAAGTGGATGTGGTGCTCCTGCTTCACCTTTTTCTTTTCATCTTGCTTGTAGCTGAGAGACCCAACAGATGGTCCTTTATATATCTGTGTGTTAAAACTGCACTGTAAGAAATGCCACTAGGTATTTTCTGCCTTTTAATTTTAAAGAAAGCATGTACATGGAGGAAATCTTGCTCTGTGGATCAAAAAAAGAGAGTCCAATTAGCACAGCATACTGTTCTTGGAGTGCTGCTCCAAACCAAGCCCCTTAAAGCTCCTAAAGGGACCGTCTTTATCTCCGTCACATTTTTGGGGGGTTCTGGTGACATATTTTATTGATTTTTTCTAGCATCCACCTGGAATTCCACTCTCTTTGCTGTAATAACTTGGTCTTTTTCAGTGGCTTTTGTCTTATGTGTGAATAACAAGGACCCTTCTCTGCATTTACTCCTTTTTACACATTTGTGCCCCATGCCTCCTCAGGTACCTGCCACTGGCCGGAGGCTGGAAGAGATGCCTTAGTGTCCCTCAGAGCACATCTTCTTTAACAGCATGAAGGGGAGGGAAGAAAAAGCACTTGAGGGAAATATCCCTACATGAGGTAACTCCTCCTTCTCACTATTCCTCCTGATTTGGTAAGTTTGTGGATCCAGACAATGTGTTTACTGTAGAATTTAATAAGATGCCAAGATTTAATTAAATCAGACAAGAGAGTGATAAAATAATCATGTATGACTTTGAGAGTACCAGCTTACCTGTTACAGGATACATTGTTCTCCTTTCTTTGGTGGCTATACCTAACAAAAATCACGCTTTTTGCACAGCTTCACTCCTTGGAAAATAAAAAGTCTTATTTTGTACCAAGCGTCCAGATCCTCAGAAATAACTCAGAATTGTTCTGTACTGTATCAAAGCACTCTACAAGGCACAGGCATTTGGCTATCATGCCATAGTACTTTTTTTCATTATCATTGAGCCTGTATGTCTGTGGGGCTGTGTGTGTGTGTGTGATGAGAATTACCCATAAACTCATAAACTAGAAATCTAATTAGGGAGATTTTCATGTCTCATGGCTCAGTAAAATACTCCCAAGACAAGGGCAGGGCAAACCTCTCTTGCTGAAGGACAAATCAATACTGATAGACTCTGACTAATCCCTGAGGCTGCTGTGCAGGGGGAAGGCAGGGCTCCCTGTGTGCCCACTGGCTGGCTGGGAGACAGGTCAGGGTTTTACTCAGGCAGGTGCAGAACCTGTTGTTTATTTAACAAGGTTGGTGTCAGCTGCTGCCACTGCTTCGGAGCAATTAAAGAATGTGTTGTTGGGTACGAGGTTGCCAGGTGCTGGCTGTCCTATATGCTATGACAAGCAGGACAAAATTTCATGTAAACACCTGCCAGCATCCCAGGCAGACCTGAACTAATGAGCTATTATGTACCTGCCATTAAGCAGTCTGTGGGCTTAGCTGACATCAACACGTGCACATCAGCTATAGCAGCAAGGGCTTGGAGAGATAAGATATGCCTGTGTTTCTTTGCCTCCAACAGATGCCAGGCCAGGATGTTTGAGAAACACCAACAACCACTTCAGACTTTAACCCCCTCTTCAATACATGGGGCCCTTGCATGGGGTGAATCAGTGCTGTGCTAGTGATGGCAGGAAGAAGGTGTGATGCACATTCTGGAGCTCTGACAGGGACCAGACCTGCCAGCCACAGCCTGATGTTTCAGTATGGGGTCATTTTTCCTCATGAAACCTGGATTTGGGTGGGCTTTCTTGCCTCCACAAACATGGCATGGCAGGTTAGCCCCTTAGCTGATTCTCAAGTGTGGACATGATCTCTACTCCATTAACTGAGACTGGTGCAATTCGTGTCAGTAGTCACAAATTTCCCTCTGAAAAGATCAGATGCTATTACTGAAAAAAACAATCATGTCTCTGAAATATTAAAAAACATATCTTACTATGATTAATACACTTCTGAGAAAGCATTGTGCTTCTGTTACTTCAAAGTATGAGACACCTAGGTATTCTGCTGCAGTTGTCCTCTGAGAGCATAACTCATGAAAGGAGCCTAAAAATGGTTATAGGAAGCTAAAAATGCTGCACCTTCTTTGAGACAATGCAGCCAGAGATCGGGAACCAAGAATCGACAATGCAGCCAGAGTCTCTCAGAGCTCCTCTCCAGAGTTCAGTGGCTAATGGCCCTCAAGGGACCATTGACCAGGCAGAATGGCTGAATGAAAGTAGGGATGTAGCCCCTGCCCTCCCATCCTGAGTGATGCTGGAGGAGCAGATAGGAGAGCTGGCTCTGGCACAGAGGCTTTTCCATCTGGGAAGAAGGTCCTGCAGCTCACAGACCTGCAAGTGATAGCAGTTATAACATGAGGAGGGGGAACCAGTACCTTTTCAATTTATTTCCATAAATTAGACCATCAAAGTTTATTTTTCCTCTGCTTTAGCACAAAAATAGGTGCTCAGCTTTATGAAGTTTGAGAGTCAATGGATTGCTGTTCAGAATTGTGTTTTGTTTCAAAAGGATAAGTGAAAAATCTTACTCAGAAAGCAGTTGTAGCAACAGTTGCAAAATTCACTGACCCTGCTGAATTAATGAGTCCAGCAGCAGTGACAGAGACCCCCTTCCTGCAAACCCCATCCAACCACTTCTGTTCCCAACTCCATTTGCTGTCTGTGACCTCTTCCGTGTTCAGTGAAATGGACTGTTGCACATGGACAGGTAACTGTGCCTTTTGGACTGTTCACTGAATGATAGAAATTCACAGATTAAAAAGATAATGGTAGAGATTTATTTTGTTTTGTAACAAGACAATCCTGATAATATTAGTAGATTAGTGACCCAGGAGTAATTTACCTATGTTCTGTCCCAGGGAAGTGAATTACTCTAATCCAGACTCAAGTTTCTGTGCACTGTGTATGTTTGCAACAGTAATTATTATATATGCATTTTTCTTCCTTATTAAAAGGAAAACCTGCAGTCTCTTGCCCCCTGCAGTTTTTGGTGAATACTGTACATAAATGATTTATTCTTTTCTTTTAGAGAGGGCTTTGCTCTGCACGGCATCTGTCATCTGGGATTTCCCCCTCCCCCTCTTTCAGAAATACAGCTGGAAGCTGTTTGACTCAATCTGAGAATGAGTCAAAGTTGGTTGTACTAAATCCATCAAGCTTCAACTATTCTTTAACATTCTCTTTCATCTGGTGAGGACCTTTGTTAATATGCGCCATTTCTGATTAAGGTAGTACTTGCAGGACCATCACAGGATTACGTGTAGATTGCTACACATTCCCATGAAATTCAGATTTCTAGAGTTTAAAAAAGAATATTTTAAACCTTAGAAAGTTTTTTTAATCACTTTTTTTATTATTGATCAAGAGAAGCCATGCGTATAATTGCTCTCTAACACATGATCTCTTCATTTGCCATATATTGGAGATGGGCGGTGAGACAGGATTTCAGCTGAAGAATGTGTTTCCCAACACCTAAATTAAAATGGATTAAGGATGCTAACCCATAAAAAGTCTCAATTCAGTGGGATGCTGGGGTCTATTTCTGGTAGCTCTTCTTTAGGGACAAAATAAGTGTGTTACATTAGGTATCACATAGTAGTAAATGCTGTTAGCAAATGCTGTATATCATGGCTTTCACTTTTTATCTTTAAATAAAGTTCAAAGTAGCATTCTGAAATAGAGCTGTCAGGTGAACTGTGTAAAGGCCAAGGAAATGCAGTTGCTGGCATGAGATAAAAGACAAAAATGGAACAGGTAACAGGACAGAAAACTTTGGAAGTAGATGATTGTATCAAAGCAAAGCATGACAGAGGTCGATGGGGAAGGAGATTAAAGTAGAATAGGAAAAGTTATCAAAGGATGTCTTGAATGAAAGCTGTTGGAGAGTAAACTAGATGTTGCTGAAGGGAAATGTTTGAATCAGTAAATACACCTAGTATAATTATCCATTTTCTGATGGTCAAAACCGCTCCCACTGAAGTGAGTTCAAAAATTTCAAGATATGCAAAATAGAGTCTGCAAAGAGACTCAGCAGTATCACCACTGGTAATGGCACGTGTTACCTATTGGGGCTTTCTGATCACAAAGAAGAGCTGCAAAATCTTGACCAACATGAAGAATATGCAGTTCAGCCATGCATGGCTTATTGGAATCCCCTTTTTCAGGCAAGCCTTCACCAGAGGACTTGGAGCCGATTACAGGGTTTTGGGACTTCAGTGGGGAGATGAGGAGGTACCTAGGGCAGGTCATCACAAGCATGCAAAAAGCTTCGTTGCACAATCATCATAGAATCATGGAGTCATAGAATGGCTGGGGCTGAAAGGGATCCCAAAGATTATCCAGCTCCAATATCACTGCTGTGGACAAGGGCAGCTTTCAGTAGACCACGTTGCTTAGAGGCCTATCCAACCTGGCCTTGAACATTCCCAGGGACAGGACATTTGAACCAAGAAAACAAGGAAGAAGGAGCTTCATATGAGGAGAAGTGCCCTCAAATACAGGATTTTTTATTTTTCTACCAATTGTGCCTATAAAGGCATAACTCTGCCTTTACAGAATGGCACATCTGCTGGAGGGTGCAAGTAAGTGGTATCTCAGAACTCCCAAGAAAGGTGAGACAGCCTTTTCACCTGTTCAGCAGAGGTCTTACAACATGGTTGGTGAACGGGAACTACTGCCCTGGAGTAGAAAGGAGAGCAAAACAAAAAGGACAAAGAGGATGAGGTTATCTGTAAGCCACAGATAGAAGTGAGGTCAAATGGAACCCTACAGGTCCATGCTGAACTACAGACTAAATGCCTTCTCCTGCATGTGGACCAACACATGGAGCCTGACCTCTCTCACTGATGGGCTGTGGGTGACATGCTTTTTGCTGTGTGTGTGCACGGCACTGAGCTGGAGATCATTTACAGGGGCCTTGGTGGCCATGGGCTAGGAGAAAGCAGGGAAAGTGAGATGGACAGGACATGAGGAGCAGGAAAAACAAGATGTTGAAAATCAGAGGAGAAGAAAAGGTGAGGTGGGAGCTTATGGCTGCAGCTGCACTTTTCAGACCACATGGGCCACTTGGAACTGGAAATTACTTTCTCTCTTCTTAACCACGAACTCCTGCATTTCTGCAAAGTATAATTTATGGGGAAATTCCATAATTTTTTCTAAAGATAGTACAATTTACATATCACATTTGCATTTTATTACTTATTTGCATACCAATCCCTCTTAGTTGTTCCTCCTGCATTTAAAAAGTTCAAATATGTTACATCTATAAGCAAACATTGAACATGTAGTAACAACTACTAAAATCACCATTTTATCATTGACACATGTACTATTTGTTCATGGCAGGAATGTTCAGTAGCAAAGGCTTGCAGGATGTGCAGAAATAATAGTGGCATCAGGAAAAGTTTTCAGAGTGAAACTAGGCACCGGTTTTATGGTCTACAAAAAGAGTGTGTTGGCAGTGGCTGATGGTTGTTGTGCAGGTTGTTGAGAGGAGACCTGCTATGACATCATGAGTCCCTTGGCTTCAGAAGATACAGGCTGGGGTCACTGAGGGGACAGAGAAGTAAGCAGGTCTAAGGAACTGTTTTCTGCAGGAAAAGAGAGTGCCGGTCTTGAAGGAGAACCGTGGAGTGGAGTAGGGTAATGTAGACTTATTTCTTCTTCTAAGTATGAAGACTAGCCCAAGGAGGGGGTTTCTGTGTGGGGCACTGGCCTGGGGGGTAGAAGGGCCCTCAGGGAGCTCTAGCTAAAAGGTGAGACTCCATCAAGAAGTGTGACACATAACAATTTTGTACTGGTGGTGGTAGAAGAACTGTGTATTTCAATTAATTTTTAAATTAAAATCTTGCAGTACTGCTGAAAGCAGTATCCACTCTTGGGTATGCTGCCTTCCTCAGAAAAGAGAGCTGGTTGTTGAATGGAAGAAACATGATTGTTTCAGGTGGGACTGGGCAGCTCCTTCATGAATTGTGCTATTTCTCACTTGGAATTGGGGCACTTGATAGCAAAGAATGCTCTGACAAAAAATGAAGAGATATACCCTCACTCTTTTACTTTTTCCATTCTCATCAACCTTCCCTTCCCCGTCTTCTCTGGCAGTTACTGTGTCATCTGTTTCACCTCTTCTGTTATCCCTATCTCAGGTTTCACACACAAAGCCTGAGCTTCTTCAGGCTTATAGTGATAACAGGTGAAGTAACAAGGGGTTTGAAGAAGATACAAACCAGAAAATAAAAGCCAGAGGAAAAAATGTTCAATTGAAGAAGGAATGCCATATTGTTTGTCTTGTGTAGTGTTCTTGTTCAATGAAATTATCTCTACAGTCCATAATTAATTCCTTTTTCTTGCAATTACATCAATTAGCATATAACACAGATAAATTGAAGAGGCAGTATTTTGCCTCCAGCAGCCAGCAGTGCAATATGTTAAGCCATCAAATCATCTATGGTGCTGCAGAACATTCCTCCCTTTGAAAAAAAATTGCATACCATTAAAGCACTAGCAAAGAAAAATAAGCCAGAAGTTTATGGCAAAGAGGCAGTGCTTCAAATGTACATTTTATGCTGCTAAAGAGAGCCACAGTACTGTGACCAAAATCCCATTAAATGGAACAGTTTCTATTTAAATCTTCCTATGACATGATTCTGGTAGTACTGCACCAGGGAGGCACATAACTGTCAGGCTTAAAGGCTGCTCTTCTTTCCTTCCTTGAACAGCTCTGCAGACTCAGGCTGTCACTTCCAGTTCAGAATCTCAGGCTAAGTGCCAAACTTCAGCACTGAACAACACCTCACCTCTGACTGTTGCTGAGCCCCTTGGCTTGTGTACCTTACCCAGTGAGGCTTCAGCAACTTACTGCTCAGGTGAGAAAGCTCAAGACTTCCAAGGAAAACTGCGATACTGTTACCCTTTCCCTGGGCCATCAGCTTTGCTGTGTCCCTCACAGGATGAGCTCCATTTGTGGGTGCCTGTTATGGACAGAGAGATGCACTTCATTCATAAGAAAGAAGTAGCAATTTTTTTACTGATATAAACCAGCAACTTCACAAAGTCTGACAGCAAATGCAGCAGTGGCTTGACAAGATTTGTTGACAAGGTACACTTGGTTATTCACTGCATGAAGTGCATGGCCAGACAAAACTATCAGGGAGAGTTTCCCATTGAGTCATGAGGTTCAAAAAAGACACCCTTTTATTCTAAACTCCTTTTCAGAAGGGAGTTTAGGTGCAGCGGGATCCAGACTTAGACTCAGATTTGACCAATGGTTTATAGCTAAATTATTATGTGGACACAATCCATCCTTTATATCACTTAGCTGAGATTTAAGATGTTAGTAAACTATTAATCTGAGAATTAATACTGAGAATCCATTGTGGCAAGAAATCTCTCAGTCTTGAGGAGTAACCTTGAAAAGCATCCCTACTCAAGGGGAGATCCTGGAGTGCAGCCTACGGCTGTGCAGGAGAGCTCAACAGGCCCCTGGCTGTCCACAGTTTGTGGAGCAGGGCAATGACTTACAGTCCTATTTGCATATCAACTGCAGAAGTTAGTTCCTGCCAAACCTGGCTTTTGGTCAAACCTTGACCTGGTCCATGGTGAGGGAGTGGGGATGTTTTACTCAGGTCAGCCCTTGGCTATTGTGCTGTTTTCCATCTGCACTGAATCCACTAGGAGTCAGATGCAGCCAACGGGACCAGATTCATCAATGTATACCACTGCTGGTAGTTATTCCTTGGGCAGGTGTGCAGGAAATAAAGGCCAGCTTTTGGGAGATGGGGGAGCATATCCTCACCGTGCCTCACCCGTCTTTTTCCACTGGTGGATAGGCCTCTGGCAGTGTTAACCTGGTCAGCACTGAATGGAGAGCAATGACTCAAATTAGAAGTTTAGGTTGCTGTTTTTGAATCACCCTTTGGGCATTCAAGGCATGCTGTGGTTTCTGACCCGCACAGAGAAGAGTTTCTCATCATGAAGGACAGCAAAATGTGCTGTAAGTGTCTGACTTTATCTGAAATGTCACATTTAGATTTCTGTCAGGGGGCTGGTCCCAACATCTTGGATACACTTAATGAGGGCTTACATTAAGCACTTGTTAAATGCCTGCAGTAATCCCAAGTGCAGTGTATACAGAATGGAATACAGGAGCTGGTTCAGAGGAAAAAAATGCTTAAATGAATTTTCATAGATTGTCATCCCAAGCTCTCCAAATACTGCTGATGTTACACAATACTATAAGAGAAAAAAAAAAAAAAAAACAAAAATGGTAAATGAAAGTCTCAGAACCTTACTTTGTCCACTGACAGGCTAAAATACACTTCCTTTTTATCATTCTGTGTTGGAAGGTCAGCCTTTTTTGCTTCCAGTTCAAGAGCTCCAGTGTAATCATCATTTCTATGATGTAGACAGCTATAGCTACATTTTCATATTTACCTAGTTTGTAAAGTATATAGAAAACCCATGAGATTTGGGATTCCTCATAGAAATAACTAGCAATAGCCAGTAGATCAACCAGATTGTTGTTTTGGTTTGGATGTTAGGTTCAGTTTTTCAAGTCTTGTACCTAGATATTGAACTTTTCTTTTTATTATGGGTTGATCAGTTGCCTTAGCCTTGGTTTTCTTCCTTCATCCCAGAATATTAGCAACACTAAACAGGGAATTGCTTCCTGGTAAGTCTTCAGTGTCTGTCTAGCTGAAATGATTTTACGCCCTTCTTGCAGTTCATAGTGGGCATGGTCTCAGAAAGGACACAAAGATCCAAACATCAGGCAAGTTCTTCCTCCAAGGTATTTCCCATATCAGTCCTTAACAACACTGGGCAATGCAGAAGTCTGAATTAATGTTCATCTCTTCTTTGGGTCAACGGGACTCCACCAATGCTCACTATGTGAGAATTACACTCCACTAACCACCCCCTCAACCCCACAATCCCAAATAAGCTAAGAGAGATAATCTATTCAAAGGGGTAGGCAGGTTAAAATATGGTGTCTGTCAAGTAAATGAGCCCCAACTTGGTTGCAAATATTTTTTACTATTTTTCCTGGCCAATATTAGTATTTTTCAAAGCTCTCCTTTGTTTAAGTAAGGATTTGCTGCCTCGCAGCCAGTCTGCTTGGTCCTGTAGTGCAGCCATTTTGCTGAATGTATGACACAACAGTAATTACTGTGCCAAACCCAACCAGCTGCTATTTAAAAAAGAAATCCCCTGAAAATCTACAAAACAAAACCACTGGATTGTGCCTAACAATGCAGAATTAGATGGTGGAGGATGGGGAAGCTCTGTTTGAGCATTAATATTCAGCAAAGTAGCAGGGAGACTGGAGATGAATGGCAAAGTAAGTAGCACATTGAAGAAATGTCTCCTCCAAGTTTATTCCATTGTAAGACCCTTTCTCAGTGTAGGGTGTTGCCACAGTGTAAGGCACACAGAGAGCTAGACTTGGAGTGAACAAAGGCCTGTCTCCTGCTGTTGCTTAATGCTGTAACTTTTATTAGCAGCAAGTGACAGCGGTTTAGCCTCCCTTCCTTTTTCTAGATGATTACATTCTTAAGCCGATTGACTGTGGTGACTAAAGGCAGCTGTTGATCCACACTCTTTCCTCTTACACACACAATGGCACATGAAGAAAAGAAACACCAGATTTCATGTGTTCAGGATAGGCTTAAGGTTTTCATTGCCTGAACAGAGGTGAAAAATTGTTTGCTGTATCAGGAGCCCGGGATCCCTAAGGGTAAAGTTTCCATAAGCAGATGGGGATGTTCTGAGTTTGGGCGCGCAGAACTGAGCCTCCTCCTAAGTTCCCTTCCCTCTTGCCCCAGACATGGGGGAAAGGATGGGAATGGGGACTACAGTAATAGTATGTATTTGGTTGGATTTGGGCTACTAAGTCATCAACCTGGGAAAACCCCAACAGAAAAAGGGAGGATTAATGAATCAAGTATAAATGCAGCCTTCATGGTCTTTGCACAGAGTTAGAGGTAGATGTGTAAATTGAATTAGTTTCCTTATTTTGCTTTTTTTTTTTCCCCCATGTTTGTCTATACCTAGATTTGTTTCCATGCCTAAATCCAGGCAGGTTCTTTGCTCCATGCCCAGAAGACCTTCAGGACATCCAAAGTGGCAGCTGTCTTTTCTGCTAAGGCTGAGGGGTGCAATGCCAGTGCATGGGGATGTGGATGGTGTTGAATGGGCAGTTCATTGAACTTGCAAGCCATCCTTTGAGGTTGAAAATAGCACTACTACAGGGGATGGTATTGGGAAAGGATTCCCCATAACCACAAAACAGCTGATAAGCCGGCTCTTTGAGAGGTACTGCCTTTTAACTAACTTGTCTGTGTGAACTGGCACAAAATTTTACCCAGGAGGAAAGATGATAGTGGAAGTGGAGTTGCAGCTATAATTAGCCAATTAAGCTTTTTTTCCCAGGGAAAAACATGTCTTAGATATCACCTTATCTGCTGTAAATTAATGGAAAAAACCCGATGTCTTTCTGCAAATTTAGGTGACAAATTTCCTGCTTCAGCCTCTGTTGTCTGTGATGCACAGTAAATACATCAGCTACAGGTCTCAGGAGAGCTTGATCTAACAAGAAGGCTTCTGCTACTGTCTTATCTCAAGTGAGAGGTAATTTACTGTTTAAAGGAGCAACCAAGAACAAGGCCTCATTTGCAAAAAGAAAATACAAGTGAAGGAAGTTGTTCTTGTGCACAAACTAGTGAGACAATGTGGCTGTAGTGAAAGGGATCTAACAAAAAAAAATCAAACCTGCACTTTCCTCCCTGACGAAGCCGTGGGATATCTGCTTAAAAGTCTTACTAGTTATTGCAAAAACACACCTTTCTAGCTAATGCAAAAAGGTGAAATCCAACTGAATGTGTCCAAGATACAACTGCAGCTTTTAAAGAGATAGTTGTGTGAAAAATATTGTACTCAGATATCTCCAAATGAAGTTTTCAAAAATGGTTAAAGCAAAAGTACTTTTCCCACTGGGAACCCGTGCCATCTGCTTTACTGCTTTGGAAACTGCAATAGGGAAAAAAGTTCCTTTTCTGTGCTAAGAACAAATAAGAAATGCTGGTATCCTTACTACCTTTTGCTCCTCCCTCTCTCTCCATATACCTAAGCTCTCATTCATATTTGAGTGACACAAATGAATTTATGAAGCATTGGCCAGACATACAGTTTGCAAACTGATGGAAAAGCTTCTTGATTCTGCTTTGTGCAGTGTGAAAATGGATTTATGCACAGTGGAAGAACTTAACAGGGATGACAATTTGATAAGTGACATTGTTGCGGTAATTTATTTAGAGGAGAAAACCTAGAGTGGATCTCAAAAGCTTGAGTAGAGTTAGTTAATAGCTCACTGGTAAACCATATCCTGAGACATGAAGGCACTGCTGGTGTGCTGTCAAATAGGGAAAGTGTTCAATAATGAAACAGGACACACTAGGGAAGCAAGTGACTTTCCAGGTGGTAATAGAAGTACGAGCGTGGGTCTGAGGTGGAAAGGTCAGACACCAGTCCAATGGAGTTAGCACTGAGGAGTGGAAATATCCTGCTTTTTGTGAAGACACCAGGAAGTTGCTTGGTTTAGAAACACCTTTAGAAAACCTTTTCTGCACCCTTTGATGGAGTGATATGGTAAAACATGTTATTTTAATTTCAACCTGTAAGTACCTGATTATAGTTCCTATAAATCTGTTTTCTGTGTGGATGAAATAGATGATATAAGGTGAGAAAGTGTATAAGTCGCAAAACCCCATGATGACAATAACCATATGAAAGGGTTGCTTCTCTTCACACCACATTCAGTCCACCCCTGGTGTCTTCAGAAAACTCCATCAACTGTTACATTATGTCAAATGAAAGAAACTCAGGCTTAACTTCAGCAGCCCTTGTAGGATATGGCTGTGGAAGCTGCTTGTCCATGATGAGCTTTCCAAAGCCTTGGGCTAAATCAGCAGCTCTACCTTTCATGTAGGGGTGGTGTTGTTTACAAAATCCTTCAGCCAAAGCTAAAATGAAGTGGCTTTTCTGGACTCCAGGGCACAGGAGCCAAGGATGCCACACTGCCCCAGGCCACACTGATCCAGACTGCAGCTGCCCCTTGCAGACACTGCTGTGTCTGAACACACCCTGTCCTTTTGCAAGCTGCAGTGATTGTGCTGCCCATGTGAATGGACGTACTTCAGTAATCATTTCAATGGGAAACAAAAAACCCATTCTTGGCAGATGCATTTATTTCATCATTCAGAAGGAGCTGCATCTATTTATTTTGGTTATCTCTACCAGTAGGTGTCATGCTACAGCAACCTGTGAAAATTCTTGGTGGAGCGGGAGATAAAGTGATTAAATAAAAACTAAAAATTACAGAATTTTATTTTAGTCATTGGATGCCAGTGGTTAAAAGGGTGGTTAATTTTGCTAGATGCTGCCACACAGATATTACTCTCCTTGTTTTGAATGCGCTGCAAATGAAAACCTCCGTCATTCCCCAAAAATTTCTTTTTGATGCCTGTGGAATGCACCAGTTTCTCTCCTTCCAAGAATGGTACCTGCCCTTCAGTGGGACACACTAATAATGGGGTGTGCAAGTGACTGACGAGTGACATTCTCTAAAGAAATTAATGATAACCTCTCCTTTGAAGAAAGAGATTCAAAACAAATGCCACACACATTTGCTATGTCTAAGAGCAGTCCATTTAGATATTTTTGTCACACACATCAAAGCACAGCTCTCTGCCATGTCCATTTTTGTGATGGCTTTGGTTTCTTCCTTCTGGGGGAAAAAAAAAAAAGGATGTCTACTGTGGGAAATCAATTAAAAGGAACTGTGATATGCCAGATAGTCAGTCAGGTGCATGTGCTAACGAGGATCACATCCATTCAGAACTGCTGCAAATTACAGCGTGACATGAGTTTCCTCTCACCTTTCCAATGGTGAGCCTGGTGCTAATGCCAGACAGGGTGTTTAGTTTTTTCAAGGTTTTGCCTGCACAGGCATGCTGCATTTTAAGAATAAAGTAGCAGTGTTTTAAAGTTTGATCTGATTGCTGGCCTGATGACTTCTCCTGAGCATCCTGAGCACTTCTCCTGCTCCCAACAAAGACATCTGTTAGAAGTTGTGAGGAGCTTTTTTGGGCTTTTTTTATTTGTTTGTTTTTGGTGGGGTTTGTTTGTTTGTTTGTTTGTTTGTTTTTGTTGGTTGGTTTGGGTTTTTTAAAATTTATTTATTTTAGCCTTTTAAAGGTTTCAAAAAAAAAAACCCCAAACCCACCCCCATCACATCACATCACATGAAAGGGCCTGTTGCTATTCAGTGAGAGAATAAAAACTGAAATTCAAAGTCTTATTAGAAATGTCTAAAGCTTCCTTTGTCTACCTTTGCTTCAGGTTCTCAGTAAAGTTCTTACTCTAAGCTTCAGGAATCATGCAAATCTATTCTGCGTGTTTAAAAATGATTTTTGTAAACCATATTTTGAAGCTATTCTTCTGTTTTTAAGACATTTAGGTTTACAACTAAATGTCTAGATTCTTAAAGGGTTAATACAAAAAAATAAATGGAGGCTCATTAAAAGGATTCCTCAGCATAGATGGAAGGAAAAAATATTTAAGAATATGCACTTTGTTTTAGTAAAAACTCCAACCCTGCAAATTCAGTAAAGAGGGAGTGTAAGAACAAACACAGCACAGAGGTTAGGAAGGTACCATGGCACAGGGTTAACCACAAGGAGCCTGTGAGTGACTTCTAGTCAGGCAAGACTTGATGGAACTTTTTAGTCAGACTCACTAACACCCACAGAAAAACCCTTCTGGACCTCTGACCTGGAGGGGCTGATCACCCAAGTCTTACTTGAGCGTTGGCTGATAAGCACTGCCATCTGCAGAACACAACCAAAACTTCTTAATTGGTAATACAACCTCTTTGACAAGTGTGGGTTTTACACAGCACACCTCCAGCATGTCATACTGTCACTCTTGAAGGAAATGAGACAAGATCACTACATTATTTTGGTATCTCAAAATACTTTGGGAAGAAGTCTGGTCTCTGCTGAATTCAACAACAGTGAAATATTCATGAAGCAAAGCTACCACAGTAAGCCTGCTTGTCACAACTAGCCCACTTCAGTAGTTTACCATTTCTTAGCATTCAAGCTGGATCTACTACTTGGCAACTAAATTTTACAAGTGAAGATACCGAATTAGCTAGCAGGTTTCAGTGGATGAACACAGACTCTGTTGCACCCAAACCAAATGTTTACAGTTTTTGAATTGGAGGAGTCTCAATCAGTAATGAATGAGCTTTTTACCTTCATCCTAGAGTTGTCAGCCTTCTAGAAAGCAACTTATGCTCAGAGTACTTGGTGCAAGCCTCTCAGCTCAGCTGTGATTGCTGGAAGAGCTGTTATAATTAAAAATATGTTATCAACTGTCCTGCTTTTGGCTGGGATAGAGTTAATTTTCTTCCCAGTAGCTGGTGCAGTGCTGTGGTTTGATTTAGAATGAGAACAATGTTGATAACACACTGGTGTTTTTGTGGTTGCTTTGTTATAGCCAGGGATCCTTCAGCCTCTCATCCCACCCCACCAGCGAGCAGGCTGGGGGACACAAGAAGCAGGACAGCTGACCCCAGCTGGCCAGAGGTGTAACACACACCAAAAGGCTCCATATATAACCTGAGGGAGGGAAAAGAGGGACAGCTGGCCAGGACCACTGCTCAGGAACTGACTGAGTGGTTGGCAATTGCACACTCTTTGTGATGTTTGCCAAATCCTGAAGCTATGACTGAGGTGAATGCTTCTCATTTTTATAAAGAATTTCAAATATCTTAGCATGAGATCTGCTCTCTGTTGAATGGGTTCCATTCTTTTTCCCACTCAGGAGTGGCCCCAATAACTTTTATTCACCGCCTGGGACAAGATCTGCATAATTTGTAGGTAGCTGTGCCCTCTCAAAATGTGTCAAGTTGAGTCTTGACTCAAGTAACTTCAGTCTGCAGAGTCCTTGCAGGGCCTGGTGCTCATCCAGGCACCCAACGCCTACTGATCTCTGTCATCAAATTTTGCCCTTCACACTGTATTACCATTACAATGACATCCTCTTATTGGTGGGGAGAAAGAGAAGCCTAATAAAATTCAGTATCCTTGTTAGTATTCTCATTTTCCCCTACAGAATAAAATAAAAAAGAGTCCTTTTATAGTGACAAGGATGGGCAGATGGCCCTTTTTAAGCAAAGAAGATAAATTTTCACTGCTTTACATCCTAAAAATGTACCATCTTAGCACAATGTACAGAGAGACAGCTAGTAACCACATTTCTCTCTCAGTTTCTTGGCAGTGGAATTCTCTTTCAAGTTCTAAAATATCAGCCTGAAGTCCCAGTGACAGTGACACTTATACCTAAGCTGTATCATTCCACAGAGATTTTCCAAAACCTTGTCAGCCCAAAAATACAGGGAATGCAGCGCCCAGCCAAAAGGCCACTGGGAGTGAGAGCTTTTCTGTAGCATCATACAGAGCTCATAACAGCCCTCTCCTAGGCTAATAATGAGCCAAGAGATTGGATCCTCTGGGATGCCATCCAGAAGAAACTTAGCAGGCTTGTGGAGTGGACCAATGTGAACCTCATCATGCTCAAAAAGATCAAGTGCAATGTTCTGCACCTGGGTCAGGGCAACCCTCAGTATCAATAAAGACTGGAGAATGGATAAATTGGGACTGGAGAAGGACTTATATTGGACAAGGTAATATTGGTGGATAAAAAACTGGACACAAGCCAGCAATGTGTACTTGCAGGCCAGAAAGACAGACATATCCTTGCATGCCTAATGAAAATTGTGGCCTCCTCTGGAGTTCCCCACACAAGGAACATATAGATCTGCAGGAGCAGGTCCAGAGGAGGGCCACAAAAAATGGTGAGAGGGCTGGAACACCCCCCCCCTCCCCCCTTATGAGGAAAAGTTTAGGGAGTTGGAGTTATTCAGCCTGGAGAAAAGAAGGCTCTGATGCAGCCAGAGCAGCCTCTTGATACATAAGAAGGACGGAAAGTGATTTTTCACCAAGGTCTGCAGTGACAGGGCAAGGGGCAATGAGGGCAAGGATTTTAAACTGAAAGAAGTTAAATTTATATGGAATGTAAGGAAGACATTTTTTACAGTGAAGATAGTAAGGCACTGGAACAGATTGCCCTGAGAAGCTGTGGATGCCCCATCTCTGGAAATGTTCAAGGCCTAGTTGGATGGGGCTTTGAAAGTTGTCCCTACCCATGGAGAGAGGTTGGACTAGATGAGCTTTGAAGGTCCGCCCCCAACCCAAACCATTATTTGATTATATGACTCAATCAGAATGTAAATGATTTAGTGTATGAACCATTAAACTTTAGTCAATAACCACGTGGTAGTTTTTTAATTGACCATAATTTCAAGCCCTTTATCATCATTGTTTGTAAGGCAGTAGAATTATGAATGGCAGGGAGACTGAATGGGGTATGCTGTCTTCTTGACATCTGAGTCCAAATAAGAGAGTGGATTTATGCCATAGAGATTTCCCCCCAATAGCAGAAGAAATCTGGACTCCATATACTGTAAACAAACAATACTGATAGTAAATTTTTTTAAAGGAGAAATCATATGATTTTATACTTTAGCACTGAGACAAATTTTCCAACTCTATGCTAGATATTAAGGATTTATATTAAATCCCTAATTGTATTTCTATTGTTATTTATAGTTTAAATCAATTAATATATTTGTTAATAAAGTATAATTAGATTGGACAGAGACATTTAAAAATGGCCTGTGCCTCTAATTATTAGAGAATGGCACTGCGAGTTAAGCATGCCTTGTAGCTTGCAATTTTCAAACATCAGGTGCAGCAAATGAACATTGTTAAGGCTGCCTGCTGGCTAGGGCAGTAAGAGCTTTTCTCAGCTAGAAGCTATTTCTCCTACAAAGTAGGAGAGGAAATAAATAGGTCAAGCTTGTGGTCCTGAAGCACTGTGATCTGGGAACCACAAATAAAATTAATTGAGAACAGTTAACAGAGACATGTTGGAAATATTAATAATATTTATCCCTCCTATTTTTCCAAATTTTCCTGCTATGAGTACTTCACTGTACTGTGAGTGAGAGTGAAAAGAAACAGCACCAAGAACTGATTAGCAACCCTACAATAACAAAACAGCAGCCTCACAGGAAAAAAAGGGAAAATTATCTGATATAAGTTTCCAGGGGAGCATTAGGAAAAACTTTAATTTAAGTTATTTTCTAGGAAATATTGAAAATTCAGTAACAATTCTTTTTAATTAACTACTGTAATTTACCTCTCTTCTAAGTCAAGAAAAGGAAGACAAACCTATCTATGTGCTGGATCCTTTTCCCAGCTCTCTTTACACCATAGTTGGCTAACTACAGCAAAGATATACTTACAAAAAAGTTTTATATATACAGTCACAGTAATTAGAACTCGTACACTGTGTTTCCAGACATCATTAGAAAAAGGAGCAAAAAGTTTTGCATAGAATATCTTTATCCAGACTCAGGGAAAATAACTGAATTATGTGGCACAACATAAAGTTTCTATTCACTAAGCACTCAGTAATTTTACAGCCTTTCCAGCTCCTTTCTGCTCCTTTGTTCAGTAGTGAAAAAGAGATTTTAGCAGGTAATTTGAGTAGAGGTAAAAAACCATTTCTGGACCCTGTTGTACAACAATTGATTTAGTCCTGACCATGGAAAGGGGTCAATAGACCCAGGCATTCACAGGTTGCATGGTCTCAAGCAACTCATTTCTCTCTTTGCTTGATATTTTTTAATGATATGTCATGCCACATGACATCATTCTTGGCCAAAAAGAAGTAGGGGGAATTGGGGTGGGGTACACGTCCTAAGCAGCCATTGCCTGGGGATCGTTTGGGTGTCACATCTCCTGGTGGGAAGTGATGAAGGATTACCTCTGCATCTCTTTTCTCTTTTTAATTCTTCACTTACTCAGCTTGACCCAGTTTTTTCTCTTGCTTTTGCTGTTTGGCTTTTTTCCCTGTGCCTCTGTGGGAAGGGAGTGGGTGGGGACTTACCTGCCAGCCAGGGACAGCCCACCTCACCCTCAAGCTGTTGTAGGCCATGGATGTGCATTTAGAAATCCTTGCTATAGGCTTGCTCTATTCTTCTGGCCTGCTATATCTAGTACATCTTTATCTGTTTTACACATTATTCAGAGGCAGACTACAAGGCTGTGAACAACTGATCTTGTCCAGCACAGACATTTTATATTCTTATGTACTTAATTCAGTAACCACCTCTATGACATTGCTTTATTTCTCCCATTATTTCACAATTCTTTTTCACATGCTGGTGTTTTTCAATAGTGGGTGGAGCCCAGACTAGATCCTGACTTCAGGATTTATCAAGATCAGCTTTTCTTTACATAGAAAAACATGCCTTCCTTATGAATGCCTCAGAAGCCTTTCAAAGCCAGATTCAGAGGAGCATCAACAAATTTATGGGGAGTCTTCTAACACAGTGCTAGGCCCTTCAAAGAAATGAAATTGCTCCTCATTTTCAATGGAGTTTTACCAACAAAACCTACCTACACCTACACTGTATTCAGCAGTGACTCAGGCCATCACAGCAAGAATATCCAGTCACTTTAGTATAACTCTGTTTTCCAATTAGTTTTATAGCCACAGTCACATACATGTTCACCTGCTTTTCCTCATCCAGAAAATTTGTTCTCTGTAGAGAATGGGCAGCTTTAGAACTGTCAAATACTCGCTTACCTCTGTATACTCTTTGTGTAGCTTCTAATACTAACCATGGCTCTGGTATAATGGTGTCATCCTTCAATGACAGGAAACAAGGTGCCAATCTGGATAAAAAACATTTGACTCCAGATCTCTTTTTTTGTGTTCTGAATCCAGTTTCCCAGCAGGCATTGAAAGCAGTAAACCAATCTGATTAGTTGATAAGTGTCGTGGTTTGACATGGAAGTGATTTTTTTTTCAGGAAGTTGGGTCAAACCAATCAGTGGTCAAGTTTGGATATTGGCACCTGAAGTGACCACTGAAGATAGGGATACGCCTCTGAGAACACAGGGGGTTAAAAGCAAGAACTCCCAAGAGCTCGCTCTCTTTGGTTCCGGTCAGGGTGCTGTGCAGACCTCCCCTGCCCAGCCATGGGGCTGGGTGGGGGAGGGGAAGCCATGAGGCCTGGTCGAGGTGAGCCGAGGGGTAGAAGGACTGGAACCGAGCCAGCTCCTGTGGACGGAAGGGTGGAGAGAAGCGGAGATGTCTTTGTCATTCCCCCCCCCCAAGAGGGAAGAGATAGAGAGTCCGGACGGCACCTGTAACTTTGCCGGCGCGGAGGAGAAGGAGTGGGGGGAAGGCGCCCAGCCTTGGCCTTGAGAGTCGGCTGCTGGGCAGAGATATCAGCTGTCCAGGGAGTCTGAGCTTTTAACCCTTTCCTGAGAAACGAAGGCTTTGTAAAATATTACTCCTCCTTCATTTGAAGTAGAAAAGAGACAGTCTGGGATTCGAGATGATGGAAGAAGAAATTCTCAAGTTGGAAGGAGATGATGGAGTGGCTTGTGGCTGGACTTTTCTTGTTAGCCATAGACTGAACCAAATTCTCCTAACAGAAGCTGCACTTAGGGTGGTGCGTTGGTGTGCCAGGAGACCTGTTTCAGTGATTACCAGCAGAGGAGTAGAGAGAACAGAGGAGAGCTGGAGAAGGTGTGGAGAAGCCCTCTATCTTCAAAGAAGAAGAAGAGGAGAAGAAGACCTCTGTTCTTAGACCCTCAGCTCCAGGGGAAAATGGGGGGGACTGTAGTCCCAAGATGAGAAACTGAACTGTTGTCTCTTTTGGTCCACGGCAAAGCATCCTTAAAGGAGCCCTATGAGCAGTCTGTCCATGCACGGTGGTGAGAGCACTGTGACATGGAAAGGAGAGTGTCACCATGGCAGATTTTCTCCGGGCGGTTGCCATGTGTGACCCATGTGTGCCACCCAACACAAGGGTGGCAATTGTGTTTCCTGGGGAGTCTGTGGCACAGGAGAGACTCCTGTCTCCCTTGAAAGATTGAGTATTTGAATATTTGAAGGGTAGCAACTTGATCAAGATCCTGGGTGGTGTCTCACTGTTAAGTTTGTTTAGAAATTAGGTGGGAGGAGGAGGGGTGTTTTAGAAAGTCTTCATCCAGGATTTAGTGTTTGTAGTTTTTCTAGTAGTAGTAGTTTAATAAAGTTCTTTTCTTTGTTACTAAGATGGGCCTGCTCTGCTCTGTTCCTGATCACATCTCACAGCAATTATTTAGAAAAGTATATTTTCATGGGGGCACTGGCATTGCGCCAGTGTCAAACCATGACAATAAGCTAGTCAGATTGTCCACTCTCACAACCCAAAGTTGCATCTAAAGATATTACCCACAGCTGTCCATGAAAACTACTCTGGAAATCGGGCAAAGAATGGATTAGTCACTTGTATTCCTAGTGAGTATGTAAGCCTAAAGAGGCTCAACACACTCAGACTATGGTCAGGTTTGGTACTTAACTCTGTAGGGAAGTTTATGGACATTATGATGTTTTCCCACCATCCCTCCCTGCCCAGAAATCCCTTGAAGACTAGAGGTCTGACAGGACCACTCACAAAGAAACTCCAGGATAGTTGGGAAGATGTGAGGCTGTCTCAAGAAGGACCAGCACCTGCCAGTCTGCACTGATGAAGTTCTGTAGTGAGACATCCACCAAACTTGAAGCACTAGTTTAATAAAGATGTTGGATGTAAGGGGAATGCTTTCCTGAAGGCAGCCTTAAGCAGTCATACTCAGTGGGGACACCCATGCTGGTAGAAACTGGCCTTACCCTAACAGAAATATTTAGGCTGAGGTAGTGAGGCCTTTGTTACAGAAGATGTGGATGAGAGAATAAAATAACCCTGAGGTTGTTGCTGGGTGCCTGAGCAAGATGTTCTCCCTTGTGCTTTTACTGCCTTAGAAGGTTCGAAGGAGACACAAAGCAGGTGGCTCTGAGACCTGGATTCAAGATAACAAAGTTAGTTGCAATGCTTGGATATAGATATTCACACACAAATATGGACAGAGGTTTATGGTCTCTCCTTCACAGGATGGGTCTGAATTTCAGTATCTCTTAGAAAAGGAAGTTAAAACTATAATTGAATATGTGATTGTTCCAAAGAAGAAATTAATAAACCCAGTACTTAGGGGTAGAAACAGCTCTAGAATAAAAACTCCCATCTGTCTGATGGAATTTGGTATAGACAAACCAATTGAGGACAGAGTTACTGTTAAGTACATGTATAAGGCTTTAGAGGACATCAATTACTCCTATGATTGAAGGAGACCCTAAATATTCCAGAGGAGGCACCCAGAAGAAGAGGATGTGCGTAGAAGACATAGTGTAGAAGACACAGTGAACTATCAAAGTAGGCTGGGAATGGAGCTGGAAAAAGGGGAAAGTAGTCAAGGGCCTTGAAGGTTATATGGTGACCCCAAAATTTCCTACTTCTCCCTAAAGAGAGGGAGTAATTGAGGGAGAAGAAAGAGGAGTCAGAGGACAGAAAACAGAATTAAATTTCTTACCTCCTTTTCCTCTATCTTTTTGTCCTTACCTGGATTTAGCAAAAGAGCTTGAAGAGTGGTGAGGCTGCTCAGCTGAGAAGGACTCCTGGCTAGCAAACAGCCTCTTGGACAAACTGCTGGTTGCTGTTTAGTTGGCAGTGTGAGGCACACTGCCCTGCACAGTGGGACCAAGGAAACTTGGAAACCTAGGCATATTTGCCACTCTTATCTGTGGAAGATGTATGCCAGAGCTTTTTTTGAGTGAGGACAACATAGTGACCTTGCACGAGGTACCTGCTTCATCCCCTCCTGCCATGCAGGAAACAGGAGAGAGTGTAGCTATTTGAAAGCTGAAGAGAGGAAAAAGGCCTGGGTCTGAAGGGGCTTTTGAATTCTTGGGGAGACAAAAGCTGATGCAGCCCCACATCTAGGGCAGAGATGCACTGTAGGCTTTCAGGGGCACGGGGAGATTATGTTAGAAACAATGCACCTCCCAAGAGAGTGGGCAACAACTGGCAAGGATTTGCAACAATGTTCTCATATCCAAGAACAGAGGCCTCTAAAAAGACATCCAATAGTTTTTTTAAGAACAAATATAGAGCAGCAAAATGGTGTTCCCTCAAGACAACTTTAAATTACATATGCTAGTTACTCAATCCTACTGGATTTACTAAACAATATTGAGAAATGATATTTGAGGGGCTGCATGAATTGGACTGGAAGGCCGTTTTCCCTGTTTAAAGACCATAATAGTTATAGCTTTAAATGCTATTAGATTAAAATGTTATAATGTTTCACAATCATGTATTTAAACACAGAAATCTGTTTATTTACCCAAACAAAACAGAGGAAATGATTCCAGCCCTCAGGTTTTGAATTCTCATTTAAATATGTGAACATAAGTCCACAACTTAGAGATGTTTGTGTATCTATGTACCTCCAAAATACTCATATTTCATAGGCTTTTTCACATTAATATTCACCAACAGTATCACAAAAGTTCTTTTTCTTTTACATAACTGTAAGCAACAGTAATTCTAGAAACACTAGAGAAAAAAAAAGCATAGCAATGTCCACAGTTACAAGAAAAAGTGCACATTACTTGGTCACAATCACAGTCATTACTTGGAAAACTATATGTAACAAGTAGATATAAAATATCACTGATGCCTTAAACTCATTGTCAAAAACGGAATTACATAAAATTTTGTACATGAAATAAGGCAAATTTAGGAATGCACAAGAAACTTGTTATTCAACAAAAGCTAAACAACAGAACGGATAGTACAATAAGCATGAACTAAAGTACCTTTTTTCTATATACTTAAAAAGAAGCCTGCCATAGTGCACAAAGAAAACACCATTAATGTGTAATCAGTATTATAAAATAAGAAATAGAGGGGTTGGGAAGAGTGGGGAAGGGGAGAGAAGAGTTTTATTATAGTTGCAGCTGCATCCACTTACAGTTTTGTACAGGTTTTAGCTAGGCCTGGGAATTATACAAATTATACCAGAAGTGTCAATGACCTTCCTTGGTAGCAATTTTGTTTAAATTAAGGAAAAAAATAAATACACACAAGAGTGCAAATTTTCAGATTGTCACTTGCAACCTCTTAACATTCATCATCTACATCCAATCACAACTAGAGGGACTTGTATAAGACAGCAGCAGTGATCATGGAGTCAGATGAGCTCACCATAAGAAATCAAATCATCTTTTTTTTTTTTCTCAACGATATGTCTTTTTTAAAAAACGCTCAACTCTTTATTAATTGCTAATAAAGCTGCAATATATTACAGAATGGAGTTGAGAATGGCATGAATGCAGGAAATGCATACTTCCTTTGGAAGGTATTCCATAGATGACAATTTACAGTACACAGGGGAGGAAATTATCCAGCATCAAGAGTTACTCATTGTAGAAAGAATATGAAGTTGGGGAGAAGGGCACAGCCAGGGATTCAAGAGAGGAAGGGGGGACTTAAAATAGCTCCTCAAAACATTTTCAGGACCAGTGAAAAAGTTTACCAAAGTAAAAATGAAAAATCTTGAATGAAAACAAAAATCCTTTGTTTCATTTTTTATAAAAATTACATTTTTTTAAAATACAAGATCCTTTTAATTGCAATTGTGCCCTGTAGCAACAGGACATTTGGCAATGTTTTGCCATATACTGCAGCTTTAAGTCCAATGAGTCAGTATCACATTCCACTAATATTGCACTTGGATCTTGAACCACTTGTTTTAAAAAACCATCACAGCATCTTCTGTTTCCTCCACTTGTTAGAATGAGTTAATTTCTAGCCACTTTTTCGATATTTATGCTGACACACTAAAACAAAAGCAATAGCCTGGACACAGTAAAGTACCTCGGAAACACCAGAGGTCGAAGTTCACTTGAAGCACCTTAACACATCACTTTATGGATCAAGAACAGTGTGGCATTATGGTAATTAACTCTCCTAAAAGACTGTGCAGTAACTGAAGTGTGTGCTCTGGGAAATCAAAATGTCATTAGTGGAAATTCTGAGATAAGACCAGGCCAGTGTGAAGGTCACATGACTCAGTTCTGCTGCAAAATAAGGTTTTCCAGTTCATCTGCAGAGCGCAATAAAAACGCGGCTGATTCTCGGTACCCTGCCACAAGCTGCCTCACTGCATTTATTTCAGTTGGACTCAGCTGGGGTCTGGAGCTGGAACTACTGGAGGATCCAGAGCTGGTTGCTAACTGCCTCTTCATACTGAGATCTGTTGGACCTGCAGACAGCAAAGGGAAAGAAAAGAAGCTTCAGATCAGCTGCCAGAGACGTTACACAGGTCTGTAGATACAAATGCAGAGTAGTAGGACCTGCTCTCAGCTGAGTGCAAGTAGCAGAAATAAGCAAAAACTGTTCTGTTACCAGTCACTTTGACAGGAACCACAGCAATTTATATTTATATATCACGGACCCCACTTACAGAACATGAGGGGCAAGTCCACTGCCAGTAGGAAATTACCCTCCAGGGGCATATTCCAACAGTGCGAGCCACTTGCACCCCAAACCCTGCCCTGGGATCTGACAATGTTTGTCAGGCCGAAGACTCATCTCCTGTGCCTCCCCCCAACTCCAGCTGTCATGGTGGACTTCATGGCAATATGCACACTTGCAATTTTTATCACAGAAAATCCAACTTATGTTCTCTAGACAGCTATTTTCACATTTTATGCTTCAATCAGCATGTGGCCAGATTGAATCCCTTGCAGACGTAGATAAATGGTCATCCACATGACTTGCCCGACGCTGTCTGATCACTTACATAAATAGCTGCTCATGAATGAGATTAGGCTGGTGACAATCTGGCTGCCACAGTAAGAAGCACACTATCATCTGTGAGGGCTGCATACAGCTGGCAACACATTGCAAGGATCTTGTAAGGCCAGAACACTGACAAGAGATTCTGCAGCAATCACCATGCTGTTGTATTGGCAGCTCACAGCAATATGCTTAGCACTTTTCTTCAAAAAATATTCTCAAGACCATGAATGCTTCATATGGAAGACAGCATTCCTGAGGGCAGTCTGCAGGTTACTGTGACTGGCAAAACATCTGCCATCATGAACTTTAGCTTTGTGTGGAATTTCCCTGGCTATTTGATCAGTTATTAATCAGCTAAGATGCATGGTGCTTTAATGAAGTGTTTGTAATTTCTATTTAACACATTTTTTTCTTCCTGGAGTGTAAATTTGGACAGGCAGAATTGGACTGAGGACTTTTTTGAACATATATAGCAGGATATAGATGGCAACTATACCTATTAAACAATATACTTTGTGCAATCTGCGAAATACTGCTCTTTTATTTTGGCAGTGTGGCAAAACTATAATTCCAGCAGGCAGAAGATCAGACTAGCCTGACCCTAATCTTAATACTCTCCTGGAAACTGGGATCAAGATATCCAAAGTAATGTATCTTGCTTTCCTACGAGAAAAATGTCAGTCTTCAATTTGATCACTAAAATATATGTCAATGCCGAGATTTTCCAGCAAAGACTGGAATAATTTTAAAATTTAGCATACTCAACTCTAGAATACAGAACACACTAATTAATTCTGTGGAGGTTCTCCTAAATAATCCCACAAAATTTATAAGATTCAAAACCACAGACTTGCAATCATAAGCACTAATAGAAAGAGACGTCTGATTTCCAGAAGCTGAAGATCTGGTCATAAACCTTATTTAATTTCCTTTCATATATATCTGTGCAGAGGTACAGGTGAGACCACAAAAAATATGGAGATTGCCATGTCCCTAAAAAAACTGAAGTTAATGAAAAAGCTACACTTGAGTGAATAAAAGCAGAGCTGGCACTATGAAAAAAAAAAATACTCAAACAGAAAGGGTCCTATTAGTTCTGATTTCCTACTAAACAACTAGCATGAGCAGCACTTAGCCTTACAAGTTGTATTTTCTGGTTTTACACTGGTATAAATTAATTGACTTTTAAATAACTTCCAGTGTACAAAGGATAAATTAAGCATAATTAACTCCATGAATTTGTTTGGTGTGACTGCATGCTGCAGGAAGATGATGACTGTGAAGAAGCTCAGAGGATATTTTTAAATAAAATCTTAACCCAGCACAGGGAAGAATGGTATATCAATCATAACACCAGTTGGGCTGAACGGTTGTAAGGAGCCATTAAAGACTTCTATATTTATTGAGGCAGTAGTGAAAAAGCTGCCACTGACATATTGAGGGCATTGTGCTCCATATGAACCTACTTTAACTTTTATGCTCTTTCCTTGACTTTCATTCATGTCACTGCCAAACACACACACACACTCACATCCCTACACACACACACACACACACACCCACACCCACACACAATATCTGGCAGAACAGAGCTTCTGCAGCAGATAATTTCATTTTATGAAATGTAACTGAAGGTCTCTTGTTGTTGGTAATCCAGATTTTAAGTGACAGAATAGGATATCAGTTTATGTCACTTGTAAGTAAAATACACATGGAAATGTGCTTGGTCATACCTCTCAGGTTTTCCTTACACAAACTGATGGTGCACTGCTCTGAAAGGAAAACTAGGAGAAGACCAGATATCCATCATGCACAAATCAGTATAAATCATCACAAATCAAAAGGGTCACAGTTGTTTACATAGTCTGAAGATCTGGCTGGCTCTAGATTCCTCAATGTCTGGATTAACTTTCATGAAGAAAGTGTTTAATTCTTCAGAATATTTATCTTTGCATCCTGAAGGTACTGGAAAAAGCCAGATGGCAGTCTGCATACACAAGGAACAACCACAACCCAAAAATCCTCTTGGTCTGGGAGATTTCTTTTGTGTTAGAGCTCTTGTATACAAAGAAAATAAGATATCTCAAATTTTATTGTACCCACCTCCTTCAAACTACTTGGTGGGGTTTTTTTTTAATTTCTATTTACTAAGAAAATGGGATTTTACTTCACTCCCCAACTTCTGCCTTGTACTTTAACAGTTCACAGTGCTATCCTCCTTCCCCCTCAAAGAAAACCCTCCTGAGGAAAAAAAACAAAGGAATACATGCACAGAGAAAAGTTTCACTGTTAGGATTTTGGGACAGTGAGAGCACCCATGCCTTCTCAGGAAGGGAAGCTGCCAGAGAACGGAACAAAACAAAACAAAACAAAACAAAACAAAACAAAACAAAACAAAACCAAAAAAACCCAAAAAAAACCAAACAAAAAAAAAGGCCATGCCTCATGTGAAGATAAGGATTTTAGCTCCTTTAATTATGTTATGTGACCCCTACATCTCACCTCTGAAGCTTATCTATGACAGCCCAAGCTCTACATCTGGGAGAACACCTCACTCAGAGATTAGTCCCAGGATGTGTTATATTAGCCTGAGCTTTTAATAGCTATGATAGGCACTCACTGGCAGTAATAGAGATTCTCAAAGGTTGGCCATGCTGCTAAATACTAAAATATTGTAACTTATTTGTAGCTTCATCAGTCATACCTGATCATTTAAAAACTAAGGAATAAGTGCAACCTATAAATGCATTCTTGTACTGTAGATTTTTCCCTTATAATTTTATGTAAATCAGCTGTTGGAACATGGAAACCTAAACCTTACTCATACCTATCATATCTCTTTAATCAGAAAAATAAATCAAAGCTATTTTGAAGGCTTAAAATAGATGGTTAAGGACATTTTATGTACATCTATCTCCAGAAGCCATCACTACAGGTTACTAAATCTGGAAAAAGCTGAACAGCTTCACCATCATGTCTTTTAATAACTATCTTTACTATTTCTTTAGTGTATTTAACATCATTTATTAAGCTGCCATTCCTCACAGGAACAAGAAAGTGTATACTTGTGAAGAGGGAAATCTGAATATTCTTGCAATTAATTTTGCAGTGTCAAGTTGTTCCAAGATGTTACTGCGCATTTTAGCATACTGCTTCCTATTCTGTAGTACTTCAGTACTATTAAAAGTTTTGATTGCAAACATTATCAGGTTCCACAAGGTCTGCTGAGCAAGCAAAGATTAAGCATATATCACAGACCTTAAGACAGGAGCCTTATTTCTAGTTTTTTTTTCTCTTAGTGCATATTGCCATAACACAAAATTGTCATCTTCCATGTTTCTATAACAGCACAACATCCTCACAAACAGTGGATTAAACAAATTGCTGAGACAAACCCTTTCTTTTATACTCTTTCAGAAGACTAAAGTATTGTTCCTCTGCCTCTTGTTTAGGCTACTTGATTGACATTTTAACATGGGAATATTTTTGATTTACTATCTCTGTCCAGTTACATTGACCTAATTTCCCCTGTGAGGTGCAATTGTTCTTGTTGAAACCACATCAGGCTGCATATGAAAACTCTAAAAACCCACTCTTCATGTTATAGACAAACATTTATCAAATTAGCTGCTAGAAATGTCTGCCACTAAATACACTCTGGAACAAATGGCTTTTTTCTGTAAATTATGAGACTTTAATGGAACTAGTTACTGCCTCATGTGCTACTCATTACCAACATGATTTATATCAAATTCCAAAATATGGGTCACATGTAGATGTGCTGATACGGATTGCTTAGACACTATCAACTGTCTCAGCAAAATTCCCTTAAGAATTGTATGTTGTCACTGGGTAGCTACCAATCTTACAATTAACAACTACTGAAAGAATAATAAATGTGTCAGTGACTCTCAAAATGGTTATCACTATTGTAGATAGTAATATAGAATAAAAAATAATTTTTAAAACTTTATGTGCTTAAGCATCTATGTGTTCATTAATAGTTAAGCAACCTTTTTCATCAGTGATAATGCAAAAAGCAGCAACACTTATTTAGAGAAAAATACATTTGCCCATGCTTTGAAATCTCTTGTGTGTAACTTTTCTGTTGCACCTATTCTCATCTTCCATTTTTCCCTGTGAATGGCTTTAGAGGAGACGTTTGGCTAAATTCTTATGCATTCTTACTAATAAAACAAAATTTGAAAAAAAACTTATCAAAGTATGCTACCTTTTCTTACCAAATCAGGTGTATTTATTTTAATAAGAATGCTTTATTGTGATATTCTGTATCTGTCAATGCTTCTTTTCTTCCTGCCTTCAAACATAGAGCAGATGTGCCTAAAACTATTGTTTCAAATGCCAGGAGAAATCAAGAAAACAGGGACTGATGAATTGGAGATTTTAAGGTCCTTTCTCCCTTCTACACCTCTTCCTCTGGAGGACACATCTTCTGCTACTTTAGACAGCAGGAAAAAATGCTGTCTTGGTTGAGGGAAGTGATATGAAAAACACAGAAATACCTACAGCCATCATTCATTTTCTGTGATCAGGAAACACAGTGGTCTGTGATTAAATGATTATGTGAGATCCTTCCTATCTACCACAGGACATTAATTATGTGGTGTATACTGTGTTGCCTAAACAGTTGTCACCTCAGCTTTGTGCAGTGGTAGGAAAGTAGGATACTACCCAATACATCCACAGACATTCTATTTCCATCCCTGCAGTGGGAATGGAGTAGTACTTGCCTGTGCCACATGTCTGACAATTTGAAGATGATGAGGAAGGAGGCAGAGGAATGCAGGGAAGGTCTTAACAGAAAATTCAGCCAAAGAAATTCCCCTTTGCCAAAATACAGGTCAAACCATTTAACTACTCCCAACCCCACCTTTTGTGTTTTTAAATGGGATTAAACATACTGTCCCAGGTTCCTACATCTATCACTCTTGATCTGTTTCTTCATGCTCCAGGCTCTGTGTTAGAGACAAACTGTGCTCTCTTTCCCCTCTCTCCACTTTGACATCATCAGGGTAGCACTGAGAACACAAGACTGTGCAAGGGCAGAGGTATAAAGAAGACCTGGAGAGAGGAGCCACAGCAAAAACCCCAGTCAAACCATACATCCTGGCTAGCCAACCTGTGAATAACCCACTCAGCACTTTAAAAACTAGCTACATATTGGATATTCTCATCTGTTGTTTTTTTTTTCCTCTAGTTTGCCACCAAGAATATCACCAAGTTTATCACCGTCATCAATCATGCCAAGTGCCGAGATTTTACAGAAGGTTACAACTTGACCAAATTTTTTGATGTGGAAAGGAGGCGCCTTCCTTCCCTGCTGTCTCATTAACAAGTGGACAAGAGTGTCCCGTACTCCTCTTCCTGCCACAGATCAGCAGGGTCGTGCTGATCCTTGGAGGTCAGCAGCACCTGCTCTGGGAGGCTCCCCCAGCTACCCCATTGTCTTCAGCAGGGCTGCATCATCTGCAGGACCAGGATGCAGAAGGACCAGGAAGGCTGACTGGCACATGGGTAGGAGGCCTGGCTAAAGCAGGGAAGAGCTGGGAGGGCATAGCCTCTGGAAGGGAGCAGCAGGGAGGGGTGAGCAGTATGGAGAAAGTCCCTCAGCTACCAGCTGGGCCATTAGGCCATCTTGGCCTGCAGGCCTGCCCATGGGAGAGGAGGCTGAAAGAGAAGCCTGCCGGGGCCAGGATTTGCCGTGGTGTGAACATAATGGGATTCGGCCAAAGAACTCACCTGAGCTGGAAGGGGACTGGACGTTCGTGGTGCCTGGGATGCAGTGCTGAGTTGTGGCTGTGGTAGAGGTAGGCTGCAGATCTGTAGAGAGAAATGGAGACACCACACTTTGTCTTACTGTGACATGAGAGCGTATCTGGCATGGCCAGCCCAACACTGAGTGTGAAACACCCTCTTTTTACACACACAAAAGGAACTGAGTGACATTTCTGGCTAGAAGACTAGACAATGATGCAAAAGAAGCAGTCCCAAATCGCCTCCAGGCAACACAGCTATGGCAGCAGAAACACCTTCCACAATTCTTAGAGAAAATGGACTTCAGGAAATGAAGCAACTGCAAAGATCATGACTCCAAGGAGCCCAACATGACTTCAGAGAGTGCTGACAGTCATCAGAAGAGGGCAGACAGCAACCCACTGGACTGAAATACTTGGGGAGACAAGCCAATCCCACTCCCTCAGGAGATGCTCATGCTACATGCAGGGACGTCAACAGCTCCTGGTGGTATCAAGAGCTTTTGCCCCCAGCATTATCTCCAGTCCTCATCCTCCTGCCCTCAAGCTGGACACTTTTCTGAGCTCAGTCCAGGAATGACAGAAAGGGGACAGCTGAAGCCTTTGTGGCTGGCTAAGAGCTGGCAGGAAAATTTGTTTACATTAACTGAGCTGTTGCACCTTGGAGATTCTCCATTCAGTTCTGTAACAGGAACAGAATGTAACAGCCTTAAAAAAGGCTGTTACAGCCTTAAAAAAAGGAGTTTTGGAAATCCACCCTTCTCAAAGAATAGCTCTACTTTACCATCTAAACGAATCAAATATAACATGACCAAAAGCTTCTCCCCAGCCCATGTACAGGCTGACGGAGATTCTGTCAATCCACAGATTGCTTGGTGAATGTTTTCAGCCTAGCTGGATTGGCCTAAAAAAGTTTAAAAGGAAGGAGAAAAGACACCTTGGTGCTGTAAGACCAAGTCTTTTCCTTCTGTGCTTTTTTGCCAGGCCATAATAAAGGAGGGGTCATTGCACAAGCTGCTACATTCTGTTTGCTCATATTGAGCAGTTTCATGAAGGCTTGCCCCATGCAGTTGTGTGAGGAGCTAATTATGGCTCTGTAATTAGCCATGTGGAAGGACTGACCTCCCCATGAGGAGGGAAGCACTGCAACAGCAGGCAGAGAGAGGTCCCTGAGCCAGAGCCACCAAACAGTTGGGTGAACAGATAGCTAAATCTGTAAGGTCAGAGTAGGGGTGAACTTTATATGGAGGAAATAGCCAAATTAAATGAGTCACAGAATACAAGATACATACATCAGCTGGACTACTAGACAGAGAGTTAATTGGACATTAATTATTATATTACTGTGGGGGAAGGTCCAGAAATTGGTAATCAAGCAGTGAGTTTTCAATAGCTATTGCAGCTGCTGCAACTTCTTTTTTTTTTCCGTTTTAGCAGATACAAAAAAAGCAGACCTTATTTGTTTATACACACATTCCGACTGAGGTGCATATTTGTTTTTACACTAGGAGAACATCTGCAAACGTGACAAGAACATTTGATGGGTTACTATATTGAAAAGGAATTGCATTTTTAAATTAGTTCTTAGCTCCTGAAAACAAATCACTAGTAAATATCCTGTTCTCCAAATAAGAATCTCATTAACTATTTTAACAGCCTTGCATATGTTTGGAACAAGAGTCCCTGAAACAGCGTAATGACTTCAACCGAGGGTCCTATGAGGTTTGTCAAGACTCTGTCAGCTGCAACTCCAACCACTCCTCTTGTCTACCAATGGACACATCAGAGAGGACTGACAGATCACACTGGCCTCCAAGTCCTCCCACTTCTCCTGTGGGGAAATCAGCTACCAGAGTCAGAGCAATTTACCCTTAATATCTGAGAGATAATTAGGTTGCCTCCTGGCTGGTTTTATGTCAATGAGACTAAGGAATGGACAGAGTTGCCTTTCTACAACTTTCCTAATGATCTCCCCAAAATGGCAAGTGGATCACAAATCACCAACCTAACTAGATTGTCAGCATCAACAACTGGTTTCCAAGTCCTGGCACACAAAGACTTTTGGTTCCCAGAGCTTACATACTTTGGCTCGTGTAGGATCCCTGTGGAGAAGACGAGCACCTTTGCACAACCTTCCAACTGTACAACCATATGGGAGAAGTGCAATGGCTTACTGGTTTTTCATAGTAAAAGGACATACAGACAAAATTGTCCAGTGCAAGTAGGGAAAGGCAAAGAAGAAGAAATGTTTGAGAACATGTCTGTATACAAACCTGTCTTGAGCTTTAATTGTGAAAAAAACACTGGAGTCCTCTATCTTAAAGGCACAAAGAAGATGTGGCTTCTAATCAGAAGGCAAGATGAATTGATGGCATTTAATTTGTACATCATTTTTTTAAATTGCATGCTGAAGCAACATAGAATACTTTTGCCTAAACCCCACAAGTCACTGCAAAATGCTAGTTATGAAAATGTATCCTATTACAAGAAGTTTGAAGGGAAAAACAAGTACACAAAACAGTTGTGATTCCTCACAGTATAAGATTATATAAACCAGGACAATGCTGATGGCTTTTGCTGACAAATAACACATGGGGAGCTTAATCCTCCTCTTAGCTGGGTAAGAGAGCAATTGCCAACTGTTTTCAGTGGGAACTGATTCAGATCCTCTCTGGGCATAATGTAAAAGACAATTTTAAAGTTCTTGTGCATTTTCACAAACAAACCCAGATTTCCACGGCTTGTCTTGCTGTTATGAAAATATTTGATCAGAGACCATATTCAGTGCCTCAGATGTGCTCTTCATATGTATGGAAACAATTGTAATCATCATTCACACGGAGTCAAAGACTTTTGACAACTAAAGTATTACCTATTTAAACACTTTTGAAAACTTAGCACAAATCATCCACAGGCCTTTGAGAATTTTGCAGGCAGGGGATGAGGAAGAAGATGTGACTGAAGGTTCTCAGCACACCACATTCCAATAACTCCTTGCAGGCTGCAGCCCTGATAGCATTTTGAAAATTGCTGAGCATGCCAAATGTAGAGGACGTAGCTGAGCAATTATCATCTAGCCTAAGTCAGCCCCTCTACATGAACTGGCACTCTCACCTGCCAGAGAGGGATCAGCCAGGGCAAAACCCCAGGGATTTCTCCATCTTCTGAGACATTTCTTTAAATACAGTCTTGGAAGTCGATAAAACCTCAGGCTTCCAGAGGAATCACATTACTCTGACAGAGAGACAATACCCTTTTTATCAGAAGGGTATTGCTCTGCATTTGTACAAAATCAATATGAGGGATAATTTCAAACAAATACTACAATTTGCTTACATTTTTGTGTTACAAAAGCATGCCAATGTAAGAAGAAAGGAATGTTGTCTAAATAAATGACACCACTTGTTTTTTTTCAGAGGGACATTCAACCTCATGGTGACACATATTTACCTTTTAATTTTTAGTGTAGGGTATAAATGAATGTGCTGATTTCTTGTTTAACACTTGGTATGCCAGATCCTTATCTTCAGTAAACTGAAGTAGCTGGTGACACCATATGACAAATCTGTGTCAATTCATTTGTGTTACACAATATGGAGTTGAGTGTTTTGAAACTTGAGCCAAAAATGTACTAATGGCCTCCTTTTGTGATCAGTGTAGGAGAGGACACTCTCCTACATGACAAGTTCCTATAAAGTTACACAAACAGACTGAAGATCTAACCTGGCATTTTTTTTACTCAGCTTTGTTGGAGGCTTATGGTTCAGTCTTGCCCTATTGTGTATTAGTCCCTTGAAGGTGGAAAGAGACTAGCATGCAAGGAGCAAGTATTTTGCTCAGTAGTAGCTGTTTGCAGGATTGTGCTCCTGCTCATTATGTGATAATAGCCTATGGCTATTGAACCCCATGGACTAGCTTTCTGTACGACAGGGGGAAATACCCATCAGCATATATACATACAGCCACAATTTGTGAGGAAACTCACCACTACTAGAAGCATCATTGAGATTTAGCAGCCCACCTCCGAGCCCTCTGTAACTATGGTAACTGTAGGTCCCATTGCCGTTGATGTACAACACCTCCTGCGTACTGGAAACAGCTGATGTTGAGTAAGTGACCTGGGCTGGCTCCTGTTTGCACTGCTTGTCAGCTGGAGCAGCCTCATCCTGCAAAAAACAAGAAAAGGTTTGGAATTATAGTTACATTTCGCCTTGCATGTGAAGGTCTTTTCCATTGTTAAGATTCTACATCTATTGCTTTCACAAAAGTATAATGAATGTTAAACAAGCACGCATGTGTTTCTGATTTACAAAATATCAGCATAAAAGAAAAAATAGCAAGAATCCATGTTTCCTAAAAATCTGAGAATATTCATTTATTTGTGCTCCACAAACCAGCCATACTGATTCTCAAATGAGAACGTGTAACCTCTCACCCCAAAGAGCTCACAGTCTTCTTCAAAACCCAACTCTTTCCAGAATAGTGGGAAAGGATGGGAAACAGCCATTTCCTGAGTACTGGAGTGACTCTTACAAGTCAGAGAATCATATATTTATTGATAAGATAAACCAAGACAGAATGCACCATCTACTTATTTTGATGTATCAGTCTCATAAATGACAGAAGGAATAGAGGAATGGAATAAAGCTGCATTCCTATGTTTGGAGAAGTGTGAGTGTGTGTCCTTCCACACAAAGGCCATAAAGTAGAGATGCCTCCACAAAAGTGACTTGAATACTGAATGGTTGGTTCATAATACTGACTTGTATACAGCAGCATCAGTTTGTACACCATGAATTTTTCCTCAATGCTTCCTGTTTGCTTCTTTGATGATTGCATAACATTTAACAGAAATTAGCACAACAGCCCTTCAATTTTCCCTGAAAGGAGATGTTTCAGGTGAAAGTGTATTATTCCCCATCTGTACTTACTGTATCTACTGCTTAGAGTACCTCACCTCTACTCATGATCACAGAATGCCGCAGTAGCAGCTTTATTAATGACACAGGTGAAATAAAGGAAAGCATTAAGAGAAGATTTAATGCATTTTAGTAGTTGGAAACCAGGAAAACTATCAGTGTGTGTCTTCTCATCCTGCCACAGGGACCTCAGTGACACAAAATCTGATTTTGTCTGTATGTATTTGAACATTTTCTTTGTTTCTTGACTTTTTTAATGGGTTTGATTTTACACTCTCATCTGATGAAAACATATTTCAGTGTTTTCAAATAAAATAGATTTATGGAAGTTCTGTTTTTAAAGGACCTTTTCAGAGTAGCTAACTGAAAAAAAAAAATCTGCTAAAATTACCACCCCTTTGTGTAAGATTTTTTTCTATCTTATGTATCTCTCTGCTGCACAACTCTTTTATGGTTCATAAATATTTCAAATTTGTTAAGAATTCTATAAAATATCTGAAACCTTTTTCACAGTTTTTACTTAAAGAGATCAAATAGTCCAAGCAGTGTCCATGTCCAGTCTCTGTGTTGAAGTAAAAAGGGTTGTGAATCCTGTATGCATTAAGAGCAGTTGTTGGCTCCACTTCTCAAAAAGATACTATCAACTTTTCTTAGATAAAGACATTCATGTCTTGCAGGTATTTTTTGGTGAAAGAGACTTTCACCTGAAGCACAGCTGAGATAACTCGGGAGAAGGGATATATACTATTAACAGAAATTTTAATATTTAATATGGAACACTGAACCATTAGACAATTAATTCCATAAACAATAAGAATGGGGCCTCTTGGGCAGTATTATGAGCTAAGGTGAAACTTTATGTTTTTAAGAGAGCTGGCCAAAATGGGCTCCTAAGCATTATCTTAAGTAATAATAATCTTAAACAAACGGCCAGAATTGCAATGCATTTTTTGCCAGGAATTCAACTTTAATATCATTTATCTTTTATCTCCAAAGGTCATTGATGTCTCTTATGAGAGAAAATATATTATTTTCTCAGAGAATATTCATAAGTTACACAGTAAAGTTTTATCTTGGCAACATAGCTTAATTCATTGTCCAAAATTTTAACATTCTCAAGACTCAGATGTTCTGCCTCCTTATGTCTAAAACTAAATGATACTTCCTGCCATAGACTCACTCAGAGCCTCATTTTTTTCACAGAGCTCAACAGCAGAACTGCAAAACTCTCAAGGACTAAACTGTGTTCAAGGGGTACAGTGCAAACAGGACTAACTCTTATAGCTGAGCAGAGTGTCTTAGGATTGGTCTCCTTACCCTTGCTGTGTGGAACCCACAGATTTGCTGTTTCTGGATTTTCGTGTCCTCCAGAACCCATCTAGCCAGGGCTGAAGTCCTAACTGGAAGTCTCTTGCAGAGCAGATGCACTGAGCTCCTGGCAAAGCCCAGAAGGCAGAGCCTGGCTGGAGGATGCAGCAGGGGAGCTTGGTGCACCACAGTGCACAACAGCCCATGTGTTTCGGAGCACATGGCCAAGAAGTAGGAGACCAGAGTTCTGGCTACTTGTCTCCCTGTGTGGTGAAGAGGTGGAAAAATTGAGCTGCAGGGTCTCTGCTGGCTGTGGTGAGGAGGGGACCTGAACTCAGATCTGCCATCTCCTAGCAACCAGGCTCCAAGCAAAACTGCAGTGGGAGTCATCGCTGAAGCTGTGCCACTGTGCGGGAAGGAATGCACAATTCACAGGGCTACAGAGATAGCACAGGAAAGGGAGCATGACTCAGGTCCCTCCCAGAAGTGCTGCCCTGGGAGGCTCCCTTACAGCTGCTCCCTAACAAAAATCCTTCCACAAAATGCACAGGCAGCTTTGAGGTCAGAAATCCAAGGTTGGAGCTGTGCTACTGAAGGGGGAATCTTTGTACAGAACTAGTCATAGCCCTATAAAACACTGTGACGTGCCAAAGGATGGGGCTTGAGGTGGAGTCTGGACACTCCAGTGGGGAAGGCATTCTCAGGGAGGCTAAAGGAATTGAGGATGATGCTGAGACCAGGACTCCTGGTTCTGCATATGAACTCTAATCTCTTAGCTACTATGCAAAGGAGGCTTCCTCTAAATATTACACATCTCTTTAAAGAGCACACTGATCACCTATCCCTAAACTATTAATAAGTTGCCATACATTTCAGACATTAAATCTGATCCTTAATTAAGTGTTTACTCAGTCTTCATGATAACTACATGCAGAAATAGGGCAGGATTTTTGTCAAGCTTTTTCTGAGCAGGCTCAGGCATCAGCCCTACTGATAGGATTATGAACCATGAGCTTGGTCCCAGGGGGTTAGGTGTTACCTCTCATACATTCCCCTGGGATTTAAGCAATTTTTTGGAAATGTTTTGTAGTTCAAAAGGCAAAGTTGTGCCATTTTTCCTTGCAGCCATACCAAAGACAGAGAAGAAGATAAGATAGATTTTCTCTTTTTTGGGGGATAGAGAATATGAATATCATATTTACTTTTGTATACCTGAGATTCATTCTTCATAGATTCATTCTCTTCATTCTTTTTACTCAAAATGCCTTTGATTTTAAAGTAATATAGAAATTAAATGTATTGTTGTTCCACTGCAAACTGAGATATTTGAAATATTCTGTATTAGTTATTCAGTACCTCCTGTTTCTCCCTATATAATGCTTACACTGGAAAGGGTTATTTATTTCAAATTTTATTTTAAAAATACTTTAATTTCAAGACACTCATTAGCAATTAACTAACCATTTAGTGACATGTTTGACCTAACTACCTGGAACATACACTGTTGTCATCATAACAATATACTTAACTTTTGAAGCATTAACCAACCATTTTAAAACTATTTATAATTTATCTTTAATAAGAAGTACGACCAAGGTTCAAATAAAACATTTGTTCTTCTAGAATTTGACTCATACTATCTTAATTTAGTATATTTTAAAGGAAATAAATCATCCCTCTAACAATATTTCTCTTCTGAATTTATTTTGGAGGAGAAGCCATTTAAGTCTTGAGCACATTACCTGCAAAATGATTGAAATCAGAATATGGAAAAATACTTTGTAGGTACAAAAGCATGCTAAAATAAAAACTTATATGTTGGCTTGAAAAGAGGAAGCATGAGGTCCTTACTGTGATCCTCAGCTTGATATATACCAGAGATATTTATGTCTCAGCCTTATGTCAAGGTCTGTACTGGGAGAACACTTTTTTTTTCCCCACAAAAGAGCAGATAAAAAAAATTTTCGATTTGATTTTTAATCAGGGAAGCAATTTAGTAACCCTCTAAGGACAGTACAACCTAAGAAAATTTTCCATGCACTGTTGCATAACCTGTATATTGAAGAAACCCTTCTTTGCTCTGACTGATGCTCTGAGCTGCAAATGAATAGTTTACAGAGGAATCACTGTCCACAGCAACATGATGTTGGTGCAGATTGTCAGGACTGTGGTACAAAGAGCAAGGCTCACTGGCACTTCCCAGCCTCTTGCTCCCTTGTCAGCAGAGGCACAGCACACACAACTCTTTTAAAACAGTCTTCAGAGAAGCATCTTTAGCAGTGTCACTGATCCCTTCTGTTCCCCATCTCCTTTACCACCTCCAAAATAACATAAAAAAAGCAGTAGTTTGTGGAAATAGAGAGCCCTGGCAAATCTGTGCTACATTGAGGTTTGATCCCTTATATACACAAGTGTCAGAAATTCAGCATACTCCAATTAAGAGAGAGCAATACTATTGCCTTGGCTTCCCTGTTAGCAACAGGCATTACTAACATGTAAATGTAAATCCTAGCAGGGAGTGTGTGTGCAGATCAACTCACATGGCCAGTGCTAACACACCATAGAGCTAACTAAACTTCTGCAAAAAGAATATAAATAATAATGTTCCAAAAATGAAAAGCCGGTGACATGCGTAGAGCTACTGCTTTCAATAATGCAGTATTTCCCAGACTGACAAATCAACAACTCTGAGAATAACAGCTTTTAACTGCCCCTATGTCAGCATGATTTTTTCCCCATGAATTAGAAAACAGACAGAAAGGCAAACACATTTTTGCTTCATATTTCTTGATACTACCTTTTTTAATAAGTTAAACTGAAAAATGTGGATTGCTTGTTGTTCTTGCCAATAAACACTTCTTTTAGAATACCACTTTGAGGTTAGGAAAACTCAAATGCAGATAAGTCTTCAAACAAATATGCAAGCCTATTTGCATATGGTCTTCCACTTTTTCAGCATAGGAAAAAAATTCATTCACTTGTAAAAACAAAGCAGGCTTTAAATTTGTTTTTAGATCCCAGTAGCTTGTAATATGGCTTTAGAAGAAAGGAGATAATGTTTCATATATTTTTCTCATTTGAATTCCACTAATTTAATTCTACAATCAAAAGCAAAATAAATAGAACATATGATAAAACCACATAACACTTTTCAAAGCATACCCAATTAATCCTTACAATACTTCTGATAGGACTTTTATTAGTACTTTTCAGATGATGAGATTCTGCAACAAAAGCAACCTTAAGCTAGAGTTACCTAATATGTAAAGTTCTCGACTTCTGCAACCATAACAACATAATGAGCTTCTCTTTGTGCAAATTAATTTTTTAAAACTCTTAAGTTTTCAACCAGGAACAAACTCAGAAGTTATATCACGAGACACCCTGCTATATCCACAGAGGATTGTGGGGCTGGGATTTCTCTGCCCATCCCAGCTTTTGCGCAGAGAAGCGGCTGCCAGGGTAAGCAGCCATCACCATCTCTATGGAGCAAGGTATTTAAAGGAGAATAAGCCGCATGAAAACTGGCTCCCACTGAAGGGCCCAGAAGCTGGCCCCTTCTTAGACACCAATCTGCTGTTGCCAGGACCAGATTGTGTACACTTTGTGCTGTGTGTTTGAAAAATCCCTGAGACTTCACCCCATCCTCTTTGCTCCTCCAGTCTTGTCTCCTACCCTTCATCTCAGTTTCAATCTTCTTGCCTAGCAAATCCTAATCTCTCCTTTCCAAACAAGTCTCTTGATGCCAGGTACCTGAGCAGCTTCAACAACTCAAGGCTTTTTGTTTCCTTGTTTGTATTTAAACAGTGCTACACCCACTGATGGTTCCATCTGAGATTTTCCCTCTATGCTCAGAGTCCTATCAGTATCCTAATCCCAAAAATCTTGTCCCACAGGGAGCAAAGCCAGGTTCCATAATTAGCCAGAGCAGCTCCTGTTTTCAACTCACATTATTTCTCATTAGTAGTATCTGATCCTCTTTCACCACTAGTTCTTTAATCCACCTGGCCAGTTTCCATGACATTGCCAGCCTCAGCTTGCTCAACTTCCTCATCCAACCTCATTTCATAATGTCACTTTCCCTTAGTCCCTTGCTTTCACTGCTCCTACTGTCAACCCTCACCAGGCTCCAGCCCCAACACTTTTCCCCTCCTTTCTGCACTGAGATCAGAATTTAGCAAATAAAATACTTTGTCTGTGTAAACATGTGTATCCAGTGTTACATCCTTGGCAAAAATGACATCATGTTGTCAAGAGCAAACAGAGCCGTTGTTTTTGGGTTTTTTTTGTTTTTTTTAAGGGATGGTAAATATACTTAAGGATCAAACTACCCTTACAGATAAAATTTTCTCATTCTTGAAAATGACTGTAATCTCTGAAAGAGTTCAATAGATGGAAGACATAGAGAACAGTAAATGTAATCCCTGTGTGCTGAAGGTCATGAAATTATCATCGAACTGCACACCTAGTATTGTAATGGGAAATGTCAGGTAATCTTAATAAGTGATGATTCTACCAACTGCTTGGATGGCACATATTGTTCTGACAGAATACTGGATCTTTTATTAGCTTTAAACACATTAAAGTAACTCTCTACTGTTTTACCCAGCTTTTAATTTTATAGCCAATATCCTGGAAGCTTGGACAGCTAAATGTTACTTTGGCATATCACAGTAGGCTAAATTTTCCCTTAATTCTGCAGTAAGGTTATTGACTCAGTGTGCTCAGCAATAGTGGAAATGGTATTTCTGCAAATGACAGATATGAGTTTTCACTTCAGTTTTGGTTTTCATTCCACATTCTTTCTCCCCTCTCCAGTTGCTAAGGTTTGTGTTTGTATTACTACTAAATAAACTACATTAAATAAAGCCTGTTCAAGACTAGTGAGGCTTGGGAAAAAAAAAAAAAGAAAACATATCTACATAATTCATAGTTTCATAGACCTACATAATTTCCTAAGTATGAAATCCAAGTGAAGCTACACAGCAGTCCTTTGCATTGGCTGACCTTCGCATCTAAAGTACAGAATAAAAGAAATCCTGTAAAAGGACTTCTTTTAATACTGCTCTTACAGCTGTAAGCTCAGCATGCTGGCAATGTAAGGCAAGACCAGGAGAACTTCTGTGCTCGAAAGCTTATCTAAGAAAAGATATTACCTTCTCCAGAAAGCCTTATTTCTTTTACAGTGGAATGAAGAAAAGCCAAATTTTCAGTTAAGTCAGCAGAGTTTCAGTATTCACAGTAAGAAAAGCAAAGCATTTGCTACAGCCTCTGGATTTGCAAATAGAAATGTTAACCCTTGTGACCTGTTTGCTGTGTGACATCATGCTTTCTTACCTCCAAACTATTTTGAATAAAGTTCTAGAAAATTTCCAGTCCTTGTGTCTAAGGATTATTAATAAAGAATTGCCATCTACTTGAAATTTCAACTTGCTGCACTAGACCCATAGTTGAAACCTGAAAATTGAGTGCTTGAATCTTGTAGTCTCTTTAGGAAAATACTTAAAATATAACACAGCAATATTTTATTTAAGGGGAAGAGTTCTTCTCTGATAACCTTTCAAGACTTATACATATATTTGTCACATAATATCTCTCCATGGGTATTTCTCTACCTCCAGGCTATTCACAGTATTCCTTAAAATGATGCATCTGTTGACAGTCCCATAACCTAGTGTCCAAAACCATCAGTACAGATAGATATAACAAAATAATTCCATCTTTAGACAGATTCCTTCCCCTTTAAGTTTAGTTGTCCTCCAAAACAGCATTGCAGGAAAAGGCACTAGATTTATGGATGAGGTCTACTTACAGCAAGCAGAAAGACCCCTGAGATTTTATCCAGAAGTACTTAATGCAAATTTGAGCAAGCTGGCTAAAATAAAACATGAAGTAAAGTTCAAATAATATCACAGAACTCACACCAGATATTCCTTAGACTGGGAAATGTTTTGGTAATTCAGAAGTGGACTTAGCAGTGAAATCAAGTGGGACATAATTGCTGTTCTTGGGTTTGCACACTATTTCTCCTCTTGTAAGGAGCAGCTGGGGGATTGCTAAATTGTTTTCCACTCTCTGTTATCAGATCTAGACTATGTTTTTCTCTGCCACTCTCTCTGCATTATTTTCTTCACTTTTACTTACTTAAATCAAGTATGTATAAAAAATGAGAAAGCCCATTCTTGTGTGACATACTACTCAATTTGTAGCTCAGTTGGAGCTGGGTATTCCAGCCAGGCTGAACGCTCATGCTTTAGCTGTGAGTCTATCATCTCATCTTTACATGGAGAGCACATCAGTCTCAGAGCAGAATTTTCTGGCCCGAAAACCTGAAATTACATGAAAAAGTGCTCCTAGCCTGCAAAGGCAACCATAATGAACATGTCACTGCCAGAAGTCTAGGTACTAATGATGACTGTGCTTTGAAGTCCAGTATAATTTTTTTTTCATACTTCTGATAAAAAAACTATAAATAGAATTTTTTAGATGGTGGTGAAATATTGATACAGTCTAATTGAATTAAATCTAGTGTCATAGAGGGTCCAGTTAGGCATCTAAACTGCCTGAAATACCAACAGTGATGTGGAAACTTGAAGAGTGCCTATCAAAATGTTAAGTTAGCTGCCAGCACTTCAAGGATCTCCAAACTGTCCTCCTGACACAGGATATAGAGCCAAGAAAAGAAAGCCATGCTTCAGTTTCAGATTCAAATGGCATAGGTTCCTTTTGCTTTCAGATTATTAGCACTGAAATGGACTGTCACCATCAGCATCATCACCAGGCATCAAAAATGACATCAGCCAGTGCTCAACAAGAAATGAAAGTATGAGACTGGCATGGAAAAAGAAAATCAAAATAAAAAGGTGCTATTGTGTAGAAGAGAGATAAATGAACCCCAGACTTCTGCATTTCTGATAGAATGACACATCATCTATAAACTGGAATGGGTATGTTAACCTTAAATAAAAGGTTGATGTTTTCACATTGCAGCATTTGAGTCTTGTATTTTCATTACTGCTACATCACCAGCAGTACAGAAAACATCCTTTGGGAAGAGGTATTGTATGGTTGTTGCAAGGAGCTGTAGGAGAACCACTTTTGTTGGAGAAGTACTTAAGCAGATGGCTCACTGTTCATAGTCTGTCAGCTTTTTAGTTCATTACCCACTGTGGCAGCAGAAGTGCAACATGAGCTTTCAGAGGTCACCAGTACTGCTGGTTGAGCATGGACACACGGATGAGCTACTTCTACAGTTTAATTAACTGGGATGTTCGGTCCCTGGGGAAAAATAAACTGTGCTCTACTAAAGGACTGTATTTCTCTGCCCAAATGGAAAGGGATAGCATTTATCTTTTCCTGTGTCCCTCAAGATAAACTTACTGTTCTTTAGTGAGGTTCTAGATAGTCGATTTGTGAATGTGCTCTCCTTGGTGTGGCCTTTTTACCCCATCAGGAATAAAGGAATATTAAAAAGTTTAATAACTCAATGGACCCATCCCATTTTATGTAGACTAATGGTAGAAAGTGTCCTTGCAAGTTAATTTTCTCTATAACTCCTGCTGTTCTTGTCTTAGGTTGCACCACCATTCATAAACTATTTCATAAGTTATACTGGTCATGCTCTTTATTTTTCTCGAGAATTTTAATATATGAAATGATTTAGATAGCTAGGTATTCCACCACTACTAATTGAAAGTTGTCTCAATATACAAGACAGATGCACAGTGCAAGAGTGCACAGTGCACCACAGTGTGTGCACAGCAGTGACTTCCTCAGTGCAAATTTAAATTACATGCCCAACAATGGCTGGCACCAGGTTACAAGCAGCTTCAGACATGTAAAAGGCAGGACTGGGACTGGTTGAATATGGGAATTGCGCCAATACCTTTGAGTTTTGGCAAAACTCCTGCGGGTGATAGTGTATTTCACAAAATACACATGACATTTCCTATGAAGAAAGCAGTACAAATCCAGACAAAGGTGTCACGTGAAGAGCAGAAGAGTCTTCAGCCACCATTTTCTGCCTTGCAGAGGAGGACAACAGGAGAGAGGACAGGTGGAACATTTTTCCTCCCTTTTGTACCAGCAGAGGGAACAGAATTGTCAGGGCCCAGGCCTCATACAGAATTTCTTCCTCTTAGAAAACAGAGGCAGATTTTTTCTCTGACCTAAAGAACAGCAAAGCATGATCCTTGACTTGGACCTTATGACAAGTTATTGATTGAGGCTTTGTTTTTAAGTAGTCAACCTTGAGAATCCTCATATCCTCTATTTACACCTCCCCACTCACTCCCAGCCCCCATTTTCCTTTAAAGGAAAGGAAGTTTTCCGTGGAAGACTACACCAACTCCTTCATCCTCTGACAGGAGAATATGAAAGGATCTTTTCCTTCCCTGTGTCACCTCCACAGAGCTCTCAGCCTAAGGTCACTCAGGACACAGGACCATGGACACAGGTTTACTAAACCTACTATTTCCTAAGAGACTTCATTTGGTACATGTCTGATCCCAAAAGTGAAGCACTGCATAATGAACTTCAGGGCCTAAGATGCCCCTGCTGGAATTAGAGTAGCTAAAAATCTGAAGAAAATAAAGGTAAAAATTCAGGGGAAATGAAGTAGAGGTTATGTCATGTTTATTCTCATCTTGCTACATAAACCTTCTCAAAGCCAATTTCTTTGCAGAGGCCAGCACCTTGCAGAAGATCATAGCTACTGATAATTTTTGCTGTTTCTTTATTGACAGGCAGTACTAATGGAGGAGTCTGAATATCTGACTTTTTCTTCCAAAAGAGAAACAACATAAACTGCAAGAAAACAATGTCCTCTTTTGCCATCCCAAGAGTGGTTTTGCCTGCAGGTAATGGTGCCGAATGAATCAATGTATTACCGAAACTGATGCGTGATGACAAAGGAATAGCAGTACTTACTGCTGAACCAGAAATATGCAAAGCAAGAGAAATTCCTCCTTTGCAGTGTAATCCTCTCATTCAGAACAAGCCTTGCTATGCCTCAGGCAGCTCCACTTTTATGATCACAATCAAGCATTTTTCTCAGTACTTTTCTTGCCTATGTGTACTCTCCTAAAGAAATTACCTCAGTAAGGTACTCCTGCAGGAGTTTCTCTCCCCCCTTGCCAAAATGCCATTTTCCAGTGACTGTGATGGGCAACATTTTCAGCTGGGGTAGATCAGCATTACTCCATTCAATGCAGAAGGACTCTGGCACCAGAGGACCAACAGAGAAAATCTTTAAACTTATGAATCAGATGTTTAGGAAGCACACAAGGAAAAGTGTGTGGGAGTACTGCAGCAATGCTTGTGCCAGCTTTGCAGATTTATTACTACAATATCATCATGGTCAACATAATTAAACCTCCCACTATAGGTCTCTTCGTTTTCTGCACTACAACTGGTATCACTCCCACCACTGCCAGCCTATTTTGTTGACACAAAACAGTTTTCCATATTCTTGCCAGATCTGGGATATTGAGATGCAACCACTGAAAAAGGCTTTATGGAAAACTATAGGGTACGATTTGGATTTTGAGTGATTCTTCCTATTTCTCTTCTGCTCCAGACTTCCTTTTAATGTTACACATCTTGGAGTGTGTGTCAGGAGGAATGGACCAAAGCACTTTATGTTAGATTCCAAATTAAATTCTTCTTCATTTAGAAACAGATGACAGCCTAGACATGAAGCATTTGAGGTCAATGCTGAATTAACTTCCTCATTTTCAACTAATTAAAAATGTCTGTGTGTTCCACTTTGAAAAGGAAGAAAAGTAAGCCCGCTGGAGATTCTATCATTTTACTTCCACAGGTAAATGATAGTCGAAGTTATAGATCTTCTAAAAAAAAAAAAAAAAAGAACCAACAAAACAACAAGTTTTCTTGTCTGTTAGAGAGTAAGCAATTGCTTTTTTGCATTCACTTAATGATTGGTTCTTCTTTGCAAAGGTAGGTTCAGATGTTTTGAAGATATTTTACCTTGTGTTTGATAAATTTAAATGCTAATTATTTTATTCCAAATCTGCATTAAAATCTGAACAGCATGTTTGTGGAAAACAAATTTTTTTCTATGAATTCAATGCAGGGTGTCTGTTAATGAACACTGCCTCAGGTAAAACTTAACTTTTACATTTAAAAAAAAAAACTTTTAAAAATAAATGGTATTAAAAAAACCCAAACAAACCTGACCTCCACACCCTAAGGAAGACTTGCTCTAATTTTTTTTATAGAACTTTATAATCCTATAACTTCAGTACTGTGAGGCTTCTGTATTTTAAAAGATTAACTAAATAAGAAGTGATGTTTGGGGCATAGCCTTGTGACTCCATAATCATCAAACCAAAGTAGCATATGCCATTGGAAGAAACAAAGAAATGAACTTTGACTGGCCTCTGAAGGATGCACTTTCTGATTTGCTTTATTAATGGAGACAGTAAAACTGAAGCTTAATATGAAATACCATGAGTAATAAGCATGAAATATGTGTACTGCAGTGCAAATCTGTTCCCCAAATATTCTCATTTCAGGGGAGAATTCTTTTGGCACAATGCCTGGGCTGCTGGCCACAGCCTGCTTGGCTGCTGTGTCCTGTGCCTAGCCTCTTTAGCAGCTGGTGCTGCTCTCAGGCACTGCATTCAGCTCCTACTCCCGCAGCTTATTATAGGTTTAATTTTTTTCTTAGAAAAATATGTTTCTAAATTTGGGTTAGGACATCAAGCCAGTTATTGAATCACAAACGTTCCTGCTACCAAACATAAGCAGTCTGTGCATTCACTTGTACATGTATTTTCTGTGGGCAGAAATGCATTTTTTAATTGAGGAGTGCTTCTGAACCCATTGTGCAACTGATGTTTGGAACTTAGGAGTAATTTATGTTTCTCTAAAATCTTCTAAATCTTACTAATTCAATAACCAAAACCAAAATTTGCCTCTCTTGAAAAATAAGGTTTTGCTCATGCACAGTGGCTTTGCGTTGATGTCATTAAACTGGCCCAAAGTCTGCATGACAATGGGGATTTACTGACCAGAAACATTATTCCCTGCCCGTGCTGTGGGCAGGAGGGTGTGTGCAATGAAGTCATTAGCTAAACACAGGAAAAGAAATACATACTTGTATCTATGATAGAAACATCTGACAGGCAAGAAAATGCTTCACATTTAATATCTTCTTGCCACATGAAAGGAAGGAATAAGTAAAAAGGTTCTCTATCCCTGGCTTTTAAGGCTGAAGCAGGAAGAACAGAAATCCTGACTCTAAACCCTCCATCTTCAGACCTGAATAGAGAACTCTTATATCTACATGTTCATTGGCCTTTCCTTTTCTGCCTCCTTGACATAAAATGGATGTTAAAGACACCTGGAAGAAAGCTGTTTCTGACCCTTTTCATTTTCATTCCACCGACAGTAGGAAGGGGGATAAGATTGCTCAAAAGTTCCTGTCCAAGAAACAACACAATATTCCATTTTTGAGCTTTCACTTTTATCAACCTCCAGAACAGAAAACTTACATTGACATCAATTTTACTTCGCATTCAAGATCTTACTGCAGCTCAGGGTGCCTTAAAGTATACTCTGAAATCAGCAGTTTGAAATTCAACTACACACACTCAGCACAAAGAGCCTGGAAAAAATACAGCATTTTCTAATTTAATGATCTCTGTGTTGAGGTGGAAAATTAGCTGTTCACCTTAGGGCCTCACAGAAAATCCAAGACATGAAATTATTTGCAATTGCATGCCTTGCACATTATTCCTTTCCACTGCATGTAGCAAATTCTGGAGTGTGAAGGGAGGGGGGCTGCCCTGTGATACTTGGCATCCTCTCCAGCTGCATCTGCTAATGACAGAGCCCTATCCAGCACTGCCGAAACCAGGAATTTTGCCACCGACTTAAAAGGCAGCAGGATTTAAAATTACAATGCACACCACTTATTTTCTTCCCCTTGACAATATGGCCAGTGCATTCTGGGTAGGAAGCTAAGCTTCCCCATACTTGTGCATTATTTGATCTCCTGACAATAATCCACATGCAGCTAAACGGTTCCTGCATAACATTTTTTGCCACAGTGGTTAAGGCATATCATTTGGAACCACAAAAACAAACCAAAGACCTACCTAGAAGTAAAATTATTGCTAGGTGGGGAAATGATGAAAGTGAACAAGGCCTGAAATCCAAACTGAAGTGTGGGTATCCAAGGACATTACAGTCATCTTAGTGATCATTTTGAATGCAGATAAAAAAGGATAAAGTACTGAAGTACAGAAGTCATTCTCATCCCTATTAAATAGCAAATCACAAAGAGATGTCTGAACACAAAAAGCTATTATTAATAAATCTTCTGTAGTGTAAGAGGCATTGAGCTCTGTGCAAGTTAAGTGACATTTGCCTCTTGTGGATTTTGGGATTCCGATTTCTATTTGTTTGCTTTATGTTAAGTGAACCATCTGCTACCTTTTGCTCTTTTCTAAGACTCCAGAAACATCCCATTCTGAAGCAAAAATCACTTTGAGCTGGAATTTTTCAGGTCTTATGTAAATGCACAGCAGAGGTACAACATGGCTCTATCCCTCTGCACAGCTGCCACTTGGATGAAGTGCCTTTTTTCTTCCATCCTCTAGAGCAAATTAGGCTCTGTGAAATCCAAAAGGAAGGGAACTCCTGATGCTTTCTCCTCCACCTCTTACAAGGATTTAGAGTTGATGTGCTCTTCCTGCATACTGAATAGCTGTGCCAAGGACTCCATCACCCTGACACAAAAACACTTCTTTGTGCTCCCTCTGCATTTGCAGCTTTCTGCCACAGCAGCGCTGCCTCAGCATCAGCTGGGAGATATTTTTGCATAACTCCCTTTTCTGTAACCAATGTTGTCCAAATCTGCCCCATACAATATATTGCCCTATATTGCCACTGTACAATATAAATAACAGAATATAGAGAACATTTTAAAACCATGCAATATTTTCCTTCCTCCTGGGAGGTGTATTGATCAGCAAAGAGAACAATACACAATCAGGGACACAAATGTATATCTTTCTTCCTTTTTTCCTGATCTCTGAAGGGTATACATTAAAAAAACTCCTCAGTGTCAAGATTTAGAAGCTGGGCATTAATTGCAAGATTCTCTCTGTCCTCCAAATACAAAGGTTTAAAAGTCTCTTGCCCATCACTGCTGAAAGGCAGATACAGTAATCTTGCAATAGAGGTCCATGGCCTCACTGCAATTTGGATTTTTAATTGGTTTCTTCTAAAGCAGTTTCACAATTACTTGTAATTTGACCACCAGTAATTTCCTTCCTTCTTAATCAAAATACAGACTGCTCCTGGTCTGCTGTAGCCAGACATTATTTTTGTTAATAAAACGGTGCTTGAAGAGTCTTTCTCTACATCAACCCCCCTATTACATGCAGAAAAACAGCACCAGAAATTGTATGGAGGCAGATCAGTAACATCTCCTCACAAACTTCAATTTTTAAAAAATTTAGGAATTAGATATAAATAGAAGGACACACCGTAGCAGTAATTTCCTAGTGGCAGTACATGTGCACTTTTATTAATATTCAGATGTATTTCATTAGCACAGAACCTGTATCCAGTTCTGCAAGCAGTACTTGTACCAATCTGCTCTATTCAGGTTGCTGCTATGACAACTATACGGAGTCAAATGTTAGGTCAGCTCCCAGCATATGTGTCTAGGCCATAATTCATTTCTCAGAAGCCTAATAGCCACCTATTCCTACTCCTCTAGCAGATAAAAGCAGTATTGTTAAAATTACAAAATGTTACAATATCCTTAACACCGAAAACTTTAGGTTTTCCTTGCTTTTATCTCACAAAACAAAAACAGCTGATACAGATGTGTTTGAAGTGCCTCTTTGCAAACTTACCACAAATTTACAGAATAAGCTGAGTTGCAAGGAACCCGTCAGGATCATTGAGTTCAAATCCTGGCCCTGCACAGTCTCTAAGAGTCCAAGAGTCACACCATGTGCCTGAGAGCATTGTCCAAACACTTCTTTAACTCTGTCAGGTCTTGTGCTGTGACCACTTCCCTGGGGAGCCTGTTCCAGTGCTCAACCACCGTCTGGGACTTTTTTCTAATAAGAACTTATTTCTAATATCCAACCTAACCATCCCCTGACACAACTTCAGGCCATTCCCTCAAGTCCTGTCACTGGTCACCACAGAGAAGAGATCAGTGTCTGCCCCTCCTCTTGCTCTTGTAAGGAAGTTGTAACTGCAGTGAGGTCGCCCCTCAGTCCCCTCTTCCAGGCTGAACAGACCAAGTGACCTCAGCTGCTTCTCATACAGTTTGGAATCATTAAGTTTTTTTCTTCCTTGGGAGTTAGTTGTTATCTCTTCCTCCACCACAATGATTACTGATATTTAATTTGGCTGGTTACAAGTCACAGCATAGAAAAAAAAAAATACAGCTGTCATCTTGATGAGAGATTTCTTTAAAAATGCATTCAGTGTTTATCACAAAGAACTTCTTCATAGCATCATAGTGCATAATATTATGTGAACACAGACTTGCCCTTGTCAACTTGAAAAGCTCAAATAAACAAAGACTTTTTTTTCCTTTTAACTGAGGTTAGAACATCAAGTGAGTTGTATTGTGATGATTGTACAGTGAATGTATGAGGACAACATTTTTATGAGACTATAAAGTTGTCTGATTACTGCTATTTTCATTTTCTCTCTGGAATGAAAGTGTACCTTTTAAACTCATATTTTTTTAAAAATTGAAATGCAGAATAACTTTTTCTTATCATGCATATTCTATAAAATATTTACAGATAAGCATTCTGTGAAGAGACTACTAATTTAAAGAGCACCAGCTCTTACTGAGAAATGCCTTTTTTAGGATGGGAAATATGTAAGATAAGAATAACTTTCATTTTTCTCTGAGCTTAAGTTTTTCTTGGGCTCAACTTGTCATTTGCTGTGTATCTACAATAGAATCACACATTGCATGTCCAATTACTTGGGGCATAAGGATGAAAGAAGTGTATGTAGCTCCCTCCTTTGGCTGATCCAAAAACTGTGCATGCTATTGCAGCTTTTCCATGACATTAGTCACTGAAGTGGAGTCAAATGGCTAAAATGACATGGATTGAATCCAGGAGAGAATCCAGGCCACTAGCTTTGCAGTCATATGTGACCACTATTCTATCTGCAAATATAACAATATATTCTCAAAGGTCCAGATTCCTAACTGGTACAAATCAACATGTTGTGAATGAAACAACATCAATTTTCTAAATATCTGGCTAACTATACATGACATGTCCATAAAAAGGTTCACATACTTCTACAGTCATATTACTCTATGATTCAGTTCTTCTCCTGCTTTCCTATATTCATCCTCCCTCCTCATTCCCAAGTGCTGACATTTTGTCTTGATTGCCAAAAACTACATATTTCAATTAGAGAAATGCTCATTCATAAATTTTGCAACATGACAGCACACAAAAAGTATTACTTCTAAACAAAAAACAACTTAATAAAGCTGTTTCAAAAAAACACTTGTGTCCAAATGAAGGGGAAAGCATTTTTTCCTACTATCATTCCTATGTGCTTTTCCACAGATAGATTCCACCAGTTCATCTTATTTAGGGAAAATAAAGAGGCAGGTCCTCTTGCATACTGATGTATATAAATTACTATTTACTCTTACATCTTCCTTTGAAGACTTTTCATTGGGTTTTTTTGTTTGTTTGTTTGTTTGTTTAATTTCAGGCAGAACAGTAGCAACACTAATCCACCTCCCCTTCCTCCAGAGTCCCATAGCACTGCTCCACACTGTTTAATGCTGAGGTTTTGCAAAATGTACATCACACACATATGTTTGGAAGAAGCAGAAACTGACAGTGGTTCAGCTCTTAGAATAAAACTTCCATTTTTGTGATCAACAACAAATTGTTGACATGACCGAGGTCTCTGGAGTGCATAAAGAAGGCATCCTACCCCTCTGCTCACTGCCCAGGACATAATGACAGGATGGCTTTTCCCAGATTTTTATATTTATTTAACCATTCTTCTTTTGCCCAACCAAGATGCAGTTTGGTCTGTAAAGTGAAGAGCATGGCAAAAGAGGAATGGTTATATTGTTCACCATATGCAATGAATACAAGTGAATAGGGCTGTATTTTAGCTCTACTTATTTTGTTTCATGACTCCCTTGCTCATTGTACTTCAGAACCTCCACTTAATGCAACTGCTTCATACCAAAATATTGCCAGGGATGTAATAAGGATCTTGAAGGATTATTCCAGGACAACATCCAAAGTAGCACAGAAAATCTTAAGGATTCAGATAATGCCTCTTCTAGTCTCTAACTGAAGCAAATCATGTAAGGTTGATTCAATTATTGTTTCTACATTTTTCATGAACTGTGATCAAAAGCACCTTTAAAATTCAAAAGAGTTACTCCTTTTCAGTATCCAGACTCAACAGAGGTGATTTGTAGAGAGACACAAAAGCTTTTCATTGCCTCTATACCATCTTCCTGATCTAGACTGTGAAAGATCAACCAAATTTAGCCCAGTGTCACAAGCATTTCACTGTTCAGGAGTACTACCAGTAAACCTAGACAATTTCAACATATAAATCTATAAAAATTGTGTGACAGAATAAATTATTTTTGGTACTGGGCAGAATTTAAAGGTGGAAGTGACAGGATTCTTCATTTGGGTAATAGGTTTCAAATACGTAACTTCGCAACACTAATGCTTCTGGCCAACGAAACAGTGCTTGATCTCAAGATAATGAAAATGCACTGGAGCTTAAGAGAGCACTTGAGTAACATCTAACATGGTCAGACAGCCAAAGCATTACAGTCTGAGCTACCACAGCCTAGTAAATACATTGATGTTTTTTAAAGAGAAGTCTCTCAAACTGACAATGCTTTTATTGTTGTAGTTGGGAACTTACTGTTGCAGCATAGGGAAATTACTAGTTTCTTGAAAGACAAGAAAATATTTATTTTTCCATTAATAAATAAATTCTTTGCATAAAAAAAAGACGACGTTGAAAATAAGTCAGTGACACCAGTGAAACCCAATTTCATTTACTTATTTTTTTAATTGGATTTTTGCTGGCAGAAATTTTCAGCCTTGAGTTAGGAAATACAAAGATCATATAGGTGAAACTTAAGACACAGATTGAAGGATGGTTTCTTCCTTATTCAGACTTTATCACTCTTGACACTCTCCCCAGATCAGGGCTATATTAACCGCTGCAGCTATTATAAATACTTCTGGAAAGTAATCCATAAGATGAAGTATCTGTGTGTATAGAGACACATACACACAAGGACAGGATTCTTCTGAAGAGAAAACAAATGGCTGCATGGGATTGTAGGTATATAAAGCCAGTCCTTCACATTTAATACTTGTAAAAGAAACAGAAATTCTCATGAGCATGACCAACACTATCTGTCAAATAAAAAGAGGTCTTAAAACATCCTAGTTTTGACTTTTAAGCTGCTTCTGTTTCCTGAGCAATAATTTAGATGGTTTTTCATCAAATCACTGCTAAAATTAACACTGTAGGCAAAAAACCCATTTAATTTGGAAATTAATGTAGTTTTAGCAAATAGAGACCTCCATAAGGGACATACATTCAAGATACTCTAAACTTCCTGCTCAAGGCCTGTGTTGTATAAGGGAGAGAAGGAAAACTGGAGAAGGAAATGAAAGGGCATAATAAAGACAATAAAGGGAGTTCAGGAGACTGCAAAGTTTTATCTTAGCTTCAGGAATGGGCATAACACTCACTGTGTTCTTAATTAATTAATGGTTTATGGGTAATGTAAAAAAAAGCAAAGATAGTGGTGGGGATAAAAATTACAGAATTACAGAACCACAGAATCAATTAGGTTGGAAGAGCCCCCTGATATCATCGAGTCCACCCTATCACAAGAACATCACTACATCAATTAGACTATGGCACTGAGTGCCACATCTCACTTTGAGGCAGAGCACCTGTCTGGAACACAAAAGGCAGAACTTCACTGTACTGTATGCAAGAATAAAGCAGCCTTAATGCAATGCTTCCATTCAGCTCTGAGGGGAAGCGCTGAATGGGTGCTCTTGCCTGGTCCTCTTGACAATCTACTTTCCAGGACTGCCTAATGCTTGTCTTCAATTAGAAAATGTCTTAATATAGATTATGAAATGGTAATTTTCATCCTCAAAATATTATTTATCTTATTTCTCCCTCCAAATTTTCACTGACATCCTCAAAACCAGAGTCTACCCAGTGGTATAAAACCCAATTTTGGAAAATAAAATAAGCCTTTTTTTTTTTTTTCTTTTTTTTTTTTTTCTTAAGAGCTATGGAATGGCAAAACAACATGATGAACTGAACTTTTCCAATTTTTCTCTGTTTAAGAAAAAATCTAATGATGATATAATATTTTAGATATATGTAAGAAAAGTGAAGGAAATATAATAGTAAGTTGTTAAGAGGAAAAAAATAGGAAGACAGGCAAAATAGAACCCTTTTACCTACTAATCACACTCTCTGCATGTGAGGATACAGATATACAGATCCAGTTCTCATCTCAGCATATGAACTGAGCACATTATTGTCCATTAAATACCACACTCAGAAATATTCTAGAATGCTGTGCTCTCAGTCTATTTCATAAATTTCACATCCTCAGAATAAATAATTAAATTTCAATGGAACTGGGGCTAGACTCAAGGTTTTCTATTTCTCTAATGACTTATCTATTCCACCCTGAAGGGTAAATTTCTCACTAAATTTTATGAAGCTACCTAACACACACTGCCATATTTTTTTCCCAGCATGTTCAGCATATCTACTCAGCATATCTGTCCTGAATTCACAAGTAGTTTTGCAAGCACCAAAGTTACACCAGCTCAGATAATTTACTGCTTGTTGAATCAAATGACTGGTGCTATTTGTAACTCCACTGTGTTCCCAGAACTCACTGTCAAACAGGGGGAAGAGCTGAAGGAAGCAGAACCCAACACCCGTTGCTCATAGGCAGCTTTGCTACTTTAAAATCACAGTTGCAACTAAGGTGATCAGCTGGGAGGTATTCTGACTACAGATTTTTAATTCTGTAGTGAAAAGTAAAGATATGCCTCTCCTCCTAAAGAGTTTGCCAAGTCCTTCTGCGACAGCAATACTACAAATAAAGGGAAAAATCCTATTAATATGTTTTTTTGAGGTCTGACTACCATTTACATATTGATTTTTGTTTCAACAGATCTCTGGCTCCCTGAAGATCATTATGGGATTCTCACTCAAATCACTTGAAAACTCTGCCTCACCCTGGCTGGACCAAGGAATTGAGCCATTAGTTTTGTGCAATAAAAGTAACTGATGTTTGTGCAAGTTATTTCTAGCTCCCCTTGGGCTAAGAGCACATTGACTTTGTAGCTTTTCTTTTTATTATTACTGAAAAATCAGAGAGAAAATGAGAAAATATTAAACCTGCACAATCTGAATGAGCACTGCATCTAAACTAAATTATATTTAATATTACAGTGCTTTGATATCCCATGTCATTTGTAAATCTTAAGGCAAACATAGCACAATAATGAAAATACTAGCAAAAAATATCACAGCAGAAATACACTCTCAGTTCCTAAACTATCCATTTTATAAGTATAGCAGTAGTAATCCTTTATGCAGTTAGGGCATGACCTGAAAGAACTCAATGGACTATGCATAAAAGGAAAATGTTCTTTGAAATAATGTTCTATTTCACAAAATAAAAATTCATCTGCCATGCCAGAAGCACATTTTGGAACACATAAGATATCACTAAGATTTTTACTTTGTTACAATCATGAAGAGAAATACAGCATAATAGTCTTTGTAATAAGAATGTTAGTCATTCACTGTATCTCTGGAGTGAGTAAATAATCGAAGCCTGGAATGAGCTACCAGTTGGATTTTAAAAAACTAAAATAAAACATGCAATTTCCAGAAAATAAAAGATAATAAAATTGTAACATGCACTACAAAGATGAATAATCACACAAGAAAAAACATATGAGCTTTAAAATACACTAATAAGTTAATTGACAGCATTTTGTCATACAGTATAGTAACTTCTCTGTTTCAGGCAAATAGGTATTTTCAGTCAGTAACAATATTTCACCTTATATTTAAAATGCATACACTTTTGGAAGGAGAATATGTGCACAAATAAATACACTGATTCGTGGACACATGCACCATTTCTGTTACTTATGTACATTCTATCCACTCTATATTCTGTTCTTTTTAATTCTGGTATAGGGATTACACATGCTCTGAAAATCTACAGCCATCAAAAAGTAAATATGTAGCTTATCCAGCTGGACATTACAAATATATTAGACACCCTGACACAGCTTATGTAAATATAGACAAAGACATGCTTGTGTATTCATTAAAAAAAAAAAAAAAACCTACAGCTTTTGTATTTTAATTAACCTTGCTAGGAAGAAGCACATAAGGCACTGCACCACCCTTCTGCATGGCACCCTATGTAAATGAGTCCAGTGCATTTATAAATATGGATGTGGTAGACCCCCAAAGAACACAGTACCTGCTGTCTATCCAACCGCATCCTCTTTGCAGCATTTCTGCTTTCACTCTCACAGGCGGAAGCCAGGATACTCTCTGCAACTGCTGAAGTAAGGTGTGAGGGAATAGGTCGTGACTATGAAAGAGAAAAAGAAACACAGAAATTATTCCTAGCATAATCCACAACATCCTTTTTCAAAGCACACCATACCATCACCTAGGCAGGAAAGTCCGCTCATTGAAATGCAGTTTATACCAACAAAACAGGGAAATGGAACTTGCAAAGATGAAAAATGAAACTAGTTAGATGTTAAAGCTGCAGCTGATCCACAGATCCACGAGAAGCCCTTTCCCCCCACAGCTCTATTGTCCAGTGTGTTTAGTCTGGCTCATTAAGCTGTACTTTGAACAGACAGTGGCATAGTCTCTGCGTTCCAGCAGCACCCTGGCCGTCTGATTCTTGTTAAGAAAACTGAAAGGCTTTTTATCCTGTGCAGCATGTGACAGAGATGAGTAGTGTTTTTTATAGTCATAAAAAAAAAAAACACGAAAAAAACCCAAAAAACAAAATCAAACAAAACAAAAAACCCCAAGTGATAGGGTTGAAACATCACTCAAAACCTAACAGATTGTCAGAACATTTCAGAGCAGCCTCAATCTGTAGTATATGAATATTTGCATTCCTTGCTGCAACATGACTGATGTGATTAGAACGACTTAAAAAAAAAATCTGTTTTTCTTTCAATAATGCCAGCCTTCCAACACTCCAGATATTTTGTTGTTACACTAGATATGGTTCATTTTTCTGATTCAAAACCTGTCATTACTAATTTCATAGAGTTTACACATTTAAAGTTAAAGGTGCAGTGAATCCCCCCCAAAAAAGAGAATGATAGAATCTTTTTGGCATCGTGGTTGATTATGAACTCCAGTATGATCTTGCCTACCATTTCATTAGGAAGAATATTTACACAGCTATTTTTTTCCTGATTACATGCAAAACAATCTTCCTGAAAGATGAAGCTCATAATAATCTTCTTCATTAATATACAAAGACGTATCAGAATTACCAAGAAAATAAACAAAGTGGGGATAATAACAAAAATACGGATACACATATAAGCCCATTACAGAGAATGCAATTTACTGAGCCCAGTTCTGAACTTCCACAAATTTTCAAAGCTTCATTGAACTCAAATTTACATTTGCTATGTAAATTTTTCCTACTGAGGCTATGGCCATGTGTGAGGGGCATTGGGTGTAGTTTTTTGCTTGTTGGTTTTTTTTTTGGTTGGTTGTTTTTTGGTTTTTGGGGTTTTTTGTTTGGTTTGGTTTGGTTTGGTTTGGTTTTTGAAGAGTTTTACTTTCTTACTCCCAAAAACATGGATATGAACCTGATATGAAATGTCAATTAATTTTGGAAGAAAATTTTGAAGTTATTTCCATTCAGTTCCTAGACAGCAGCCTTAAAACAGGTTAATTGTATAGGCTCAGCTGATTTTATGGTTTTCATAACATTCCAGAAACTGAGGAGCCAGCCATTATCAGTATTAGATTTTTACCTCTAAAAATTAAAGTCCATTTATTGACTTTGGATATGCTCTGCAGAATGCCAATTTTTAATGTGACACTCTACTATCTCTAAAGGATGTGACCACAGTCTTTCTGGGACCAGGAGACAAACTAGCTTTCAGAAATAGACAGGGATTTATGGATCTTCCTCACTAGTGCAATAGGCTTATTTCTCCCCACTTACATGAGAACAAGCTCTCTGGCATGGGCACAGCAGCACTGCAAGAAAGGCAACCAGAGGCTGCAATACTGCAATAAATTACACTTGGATTGATTTGACAGAACAAAGTATTTAACTTGTTTCCAGTTTGAAAATAATTCAATCTAAGAGATGAGGGACACTGATGTAACCCCCGGTGTCCTGACAGAAGTTAACATTACATGCAGTACAAGCAGACACCCTAATCAGAGCCTCAGAGAAAAAAGTCTTTGCAGAAGGGTTTCACTGAAAAAGCATTATATTTAATAAACTGCCTCCCTGGAATGGCGATGTTACTCTGAATTTGTTACTGAATCCCACTAGATCTCCCTCTCTGTGTTTGCTGGCCAAATACCACTGTACACGCCACTGGTTTATGTATGTTCAAGGTGCACTGACTCTGTTGGCTGCATGGAAGTCTCACTGTGGTCCCTGTAACAGTGATGTTCACACTATGATATTCTTGGAAAATGGTGAGCAAACACCTGGATAATTCCTCCCGCTCAGGTCTTTAGTTAAACCTGTAACTATACCTACACATCAGTGGATTTTTAGAGGGTGATATGTGATCCAAAAAACCTAATGTTCTGACCAACAAGTAAATTGAACACCAGTTCTCCCAGTTTATTTATTTATGGGAGAGAATATGTTTATTGAAGTGTTTTGTAAAACAAAAAATAAAGTGTTATTATAAACATTAAGCAGTTATCTTTGAAAAGGAGTGTAGTTGTCATGTGCTCACTATTGAAATATCAAACTCAAGTTAGCACCTGCAAAAAAGAGGAAATCTCTGGGTACTGGAGTATCTTCCTCTTGAAATATGTGTTAACCCATAATTTCTCTCAATCATCACTGCAGCTGGCTGTTGATATGTTCATGTCAAGAGCTACCTACAATGAACCTCAGGGAAAATGTGATGAATACATGGCCCAGTCACCTGGGGAGTAAAGTACTGTAAAAAAGCACAGGAGAAAAATCATCTGCTCAGGGTTTAGGCTCCATCAACAGAACTCTAGTGTGGCATTGACTAAGATGAACACAGTCTTCTGTCACTAGAAGCAGAGCTGTTAAAAAGGAGATTTTTCTCCTTTGCAAAATTCCATATCTGTAAAGTCTCAAAAAGATCAATTTTGAAAAGCCTCGCCTAAGAGGAAAAATTACTTTGAAATAACCACTTCAAAAAATTGTTTTTAAATAAACTAAATTAATATCTCCATCTTCTAAGCTCAGAAGCCCCCTTCAGGCTTAACTTAGCTTCCTTTTCCTCTCTACTTCTGATTATTCATGATCTCTCTCATAACTACAGCTGTAAAACCAATTCTGTAAGAAGCTCAAACATCCCTCTTGGGTTCTGAACATCTCTCAATTCCCAAGCTGAGGGTAAGATTCAAAAGCCTTGGAAAACACGGCAAAGGTGATATCATTCAATTTTGCAGAAGGAAGCCTGCAGATCTCAGCCGAAAGGACATTTTGCAGGTTCCCAGGCTGCCCTCTGCAGAGCTGAGAGCTGAGTGCTGGTTCCTACATATTTGGAACAACAGCAGGAAATGTGGGAGCCAAGCAGAACTTTGTCCAAGGCTGCCCTCACAATCCCTGGATCCACAACCTGCCCACTGAACTAGCAGACAACCAGTTTTCATTTCATGTCAAAATAGAAAACCCTTGACAAACTAACATTTCTTAAAGGGAAAAAAAGAAAGGCATTAGCAAAAAATTCCCAACCAGCTTTAGCTGGTTTGGAATGTGCTTAGTGTTGTTTGAGGCATAACCTTCACAGCCCCAGTCTGGTATTTCTCTCACTTCACAGTGATGTAAAGCAGGAAATAACTATACTGGAACTACCCATGTGTAAAACAAAAGAAAAGAAGAAATCCTGTAAGTTAATCTACCAGAAGTAGCAGATCACAAGGCAGGGTAACATTTTTGACATTTTGAGCCAAGGACAGATAGAAAAGATATGTGAAAATTTTATAGTAACTCTCAGGTGAAGAGATGATTAAAACTTAGAAGGCTTCTGGTGAACAGTGTAATACAGACCTTCTGAGAAGACTGTACGACCATCACACAAAAGCAGTATACAGAATTGTTTTGTATTTACTTGGAAATATGATATTGCTTGTGACTGCACTAAAATAGGAGTCACATTTTGAACACACATCCGGTTTTGGTTTTTTACATCTCCTCAGCTGACATGCAACTAACATCCAGCCTCTAACACAGCGTAGGTGAAGAGCATTCTGATAAATGACGTAAGGAAAACCTGCTAGATTGTATGTGCACATGGATGCCTTTGTTTATAACAATTTCTGAAGTGACTGACATTTAGGAAGTGGTTGAAATTCCCTCATTAACCCATGGAAGATGACCAACAACCTTCAGTCCTCCCATATTTGAAACTATTGTGAGACCTCCTGTAGATGACAACAATGACAACAAAGCAACACGCAAACTTAACCACCTTATTGGATATGCACTTTTGCATACTTTTATGGGAAATAATTTTTTGTTCAAATTGATTTGAACTTTTTATACACTCATCCATTTTTCTCTTTCTGAAGAATTTATAAATCATTGACAGATATACTTTTGCAAGCTGCCTAATGGAAAATCAAATTAGTCAATACTTCTTTCTAGTCTAATAAGTGCCATTTTACCTTAAAGTATGTAAAACCTAATGAAGACCCTTTCATGACTTTGATGCTCCTTAGGTCTGGGTTATCAACAATCAAAGCATCTAACAACAAGCCTTTCTGGAGTTACAGAGTAGTCCTGCAAGGTTGCTGATTTTAATTAGATGAAATCAGAAATCCTTGACCCAGTTCATCTACAAATTAGCTCTCTTGGTATAATCCCTGACTCTTTAAGAAAGGAGAGACTAGCATGTTCAATATACTGTAAAATATGCATTTTCAATATAACAACTCTATGCAGCATCATAGAGTCTGCTGTTTAAAGTGAGGTACTATTGCAGTATCTTCATGTGAAACACCAAATATCTTTTCTGACGTAGTCACATAATTCCTGTATTTCTACACAGAATCTTAAAAAAACCCCCTATATTCTAATTTCTTATGTCCTTTTTTGGCATAAATTTACCAATTATTGATATACTAGATAACTGATTGTATTTCAGTCTAAACCACCACGAGCAGTATATTCACTAAAATGAAGTTTGCAATTTACTGTGCATGCTGTCCACCCATGGTTAGAGATCATTGTCTCTGAAGTTACTAGCTTGGCATGTTTTTGAGATCCAATATAAATAAAAGCCAAAGCTGTCATTCAAAAGTTTGGTCTACATACTTGCACACATTACATCAGTCTGGCTCAGTTCTGAAAAAATACAGCTATCTGTTTAGTCAGATAATGGGCACACATGTACACCTGCTGAAATGCCAAACACCATAAGCTGACGTGTGTATAAATGCTACCTTCTAGTTTAGGCAAATTTACACTGAAAATTACATCTTTCAGTATAACACAGTTGGAAACACATAACCATGCAAGCTACTTCATTTTGTTCATAGACACAATATAATAATATTACCTCTAATATAAATCAGAGAATCACAGAATCATTTAGGTTGGAAAAGACCTGTAAGATCATTGAGTCCAACCATTAAAACAACACTCCCAATTCTACCATGTCCCCAAGTGTTGCATTCACACTTCTTTTAAACACCTCCAGGGACAGCAACTCCATCACTTCCCTGGACAGTCTATTCCAATGCTTCACCATCAAATGAAGGACTTTTTCCTAACAGCCAATCTAAATCTGCCCTGGCACAAGCTGAGGCCATTTCCCCTACTCTATTGCTTGCTTCTTGGGAGATTAATATAAATGTGAAAACAAGGAAGTATTTTAACTATTACTCAAACTTGAAAAAAAATGGTTTAAAATTTTCCAAAGTGATTTGGCATCCAAAATTGAAGATGAATGCCTAAGATGCCTCACTTACAGCAACTGAATTTTTCCAAAGATACCACTAACCACTTCTTTGCATATTGGGCTCCCAAAAATTAGATACTCCCTAGTGCTCTCCTGCATGTCAGCTTTTTCCTCAGGTATTGCAAGATCAATTCATTTCCAAAATTAAATACTGCAAATATGCCACAACTCTTTCATAATTAATTATTAAGATCTAACACCATGTCCTAAAATGCCCAACATATTTGTAAGTGTGCAATATCTAAATAGCAATTTTTCACAGAAAACATGCAAAATAGATTACTCGACATGGAAGACATGATCTTCAAATTAAGAGTTTTTAATCAGAACAATGCAGTGAAATGCATAACAGAACTGTCCTGCACAGCACAATAGCAAAGGACTCAGAAACCCTTCTAGAGAGTATTTTTGAATTTACAGACCGAATGAAGTACAGCACTGCACTATATTAGATGTACTTTTATGCACTTGGTCACAAACTGGAAGAGGGTAGATTTAGATTAGATATTAGGAAGAAATCCCTTACTGTGAGGGTGGTGAGGCACTGGATTGGGTTGCCTAGAAAAGCTGTGGATGCTCCATTCCTGGAACTGTTCAAGGCCAGGTTGGGTAGGGCCTTGAGTAACCTCCTCTAATGAAAGGTGTCCCTGCCCATGGAAGACAGGTTGGAACTAGATGAATGGCAAAGTCAATTCCAACCCAAACCATTTTGTAATTCTATGATTTGTTAATATAGAATAGTGGAATATGAATAACTGGACTGGCATTTTAATATCTGTAGCCCTGCCTTTCAGTTGGGTTTGATATATTTTGCTCAGTCTCGCTGTCTTGTGATAAATACCCAACTGTCACACCTACTAGAGTATTCAATGAAATAGCTAGAAATATTTTCTTAAATGGCAGTAGAGGCTTTTTGAAACATTTAGTGATGTTCAAATCACTTTTTTAAGTTTTCAGCTTTGAAATACATTGAATTGAGACACTTCACCTTGATTATGATGGCACCTAAATAAATCCAAGTATATCTTAACATTCCTGTCTAAAAGTTTAGCAAATTACTCTTTCCAATCAACCACCATGCTGCTGTTGCTGCTGCTATGCCCACATATGGGACCAAGTCCAGCTCTGCCTATTTGAGCAGTTTCAGCAGGGCTAGTGGAAATTTTAAACTACTTATGTGAACAACAGCAAGAATTTCCATCTGACTTTATTTAAATTAAAATTAAGTATTTTGTAAAAAGTAGTCACCCAGGCTTCTTTTTTTGTTTTATTGTTGACTCATGAGAGAGCTGGGGATGAACCTCTCCAGACTGGTTCATCCAAGTGCTTCACTGACTGCTGAGGAAGCCAAAGTCACCTAATTTCTCTAACAAACCTGGGCACAATTATCTTTATCCAAGATTTGTCTGGTATTTTGTAGTGACAGAGAACTCCAGGAATCATCCTGCTGATCAAACTCCTTCAGAGTCAGGTAAGGATTGTATTGAACACTGATAGTACTTTACTAGCAAAACTCCAGAGGACTTAGGAAAACTGAGTAAGATTTAAAATTATTTACTGTTTCCCCTAAAATAATACACTGAATTGGATTCCTATCCTTAAACCATTGGCACAAGCCAGTTAATCAAGTAACATTGCAGCAAGAGCTCTCAATCTAAGTCAGAATCAAAATCTAAGTCAGTATCAAAAGCCACTGAAATATTTACTATTTTTTTTTTCTGATTTCAAGCTTACAAGTAAACAGAGTGAACATTCTTTTAACCTGTTCTTTGAGTATTTTTCCAATAAAAACGGGATTTTTTTCTACATCAGAGTTTATTGCTATTTCAGAGGGGATTACTTTTACTTTAAATTCAACACAAAAATAAAACAAATGTCAAAATTGCATTCCTATATTTTCCTGTTTCACAGGATGTAGAAGACTAAGTCCTATTAGGTTGGTAGATATTTTTAATTTTTAGTTTTAATTATTTTTCCAAATACCATGCTTTTTTAAAGCTAACTTCTTCACATTTTGGAAGGGTTGATGGAAGAAGTGTTACTTCTTCCACTGCTCACTTTTCCAAAATTGCCTAAACTTTGAAAAGTCATTAAAAAGCAAAAGTTATCTGAGGAAGATTTAGGAGGAAGTTCTTAAAAATCACACGAGTATTCACTTAACTGTTTTGTGGTGAAAAAGAACACCATATCTAAGAGCCTTTGAAAAACTGATCCTAGAATATTTTTTCAAGACTATATGAGATCTAATGGTAAAAGTCAAATTTTATCAGAGAAGAGCTTTGGCCTATTTCAACCAAGTTGCCCATCAGACTTAAATAAGTTAACCACTATCAAAAAAGGGTGAGATGCTTGGAAAGGGAAGTGCCCAACTGACAGAGTTTGGGGTATAATACAAACCAACAACTCTATTAGTATTTGTAGATCTTCATGTAACTGTTCTTGTGATAATTTTCTTCAAGCTTCCCAGCTTGTTAATCAATTAGACATGCATCCCTGAATCCACAGATCCTCATTTTCCTGAAAATACTCATGTCCTTTCCAGACACAAAAGCCTGGAGGATTGAAAACCAAAGTGACTGCAAGGGCAGCTGGACTTTTCAGCACTAAATTCAGTAAATATTGAATGATTTCTCTTTCTAAAACTTAAAAGCAGAACCTCGACACCTATCCCAAGTACTCTTAATGAGGCAGATTTCAGAAAACATCCCCCTTCTGGAAACCAGTCCCCATCGAAGTTGCTCAATCTCAGTACAGACATATGACAAGCCACTAGACATACTCAAAACACCTTGATTAACACGAGCACAGTTGCATATTGTTAAAACACCTCCCTCAGCCAACTGGCACAACCAAGTGACAGCAGCAGTGAAAGATACAGAGCTTAGTTATTTGTTCTTGAGGCTGGCGACAGGACAGAAGGAGCTGGGATGAACAACACTGGGACCTGAATCAGGAACTGTCTTTGGGCACAGTGTGACTCTTCTCCCACACATCCAAACTTGTCTTAGGGCAATGAAAAGCATTTATGACTAGCCTTTTCTCTCCAACACAGAACACTTTGCTCTTTGATACTATTGTTTTGTATTACAGCAGTATTTAGAAGGAGGGTTTCCTTTTTCTTAAAAATAAAGGAAGGGTCTCAGTGAACGAGAAAATCTTGCTCTTGCATTGGGATGCTCACAATAAAAATGGCACATCTGTGAAAAAGATACTGTAAGATGCAATTTCAAATTGAATGCAGTGAGACTGATCATAGGCGATCATGAAGATGGGAGGAAGCAGAGAGTAGTAAGAAAATGTAACTCTTAAGACAATTGAACCTCATTTGATTATTACTAGCATCTAAAATTTATCTGGATTATAACTAAAAAAATGCATACCACATATCTCCAGCATCTATTTACTAACCCCTTTTAATTGGCAGTTCTTTTTCACAGAGGCTGGGACAAGTCTAAACAAAGGATTTGAAAAACAGTGAAATAGGCCATCTGACTATAGCAGGCAGAAAATTCTTCTTGCATACCCTATAGAGGTCACAAAACACCTGACATATATACAGGAATTCTCGTTGATATCAGTCCTTGAAAATGAGGAAGTAATTTTTTTCTTTTGTTTTTGGGCTAATGAAGAGAAAAAGAAATAATTTATTTAAGAATATCAGAAATTTTTAAGTTCTCAAAGCAATACAGCACAGTGCAGGCAGAATCACAACCTTAAAATCCCATCCAAAGCCAGTGATTTCGGTATTTGACAGACTTCCCTCCCAATGAAAGATTCTGAGAAAGATCAGAGAATTTATTAAGAGAACATTCTCAACAGTCCATTTACAAGAGACAACGGGAGGAGAAAAACAGTCTTGAGATTCAGGAGAAAAACTGAGTGCCTTATTGAGGTATATACTTGTGTCAGAATGAAAACTGCACAACTACAAGCTGCACAGTCAAATGGGCAGAGCATTTCCAGCATAGAAAGGGAGCTTCTCAAAGGCCTATTTGTAACAAGAAGCTAGGCAAGCTGCCTCGGAGTCCACAGACAGCTATCTGTCACAAAAAGATGTAGAATAACTGTAAGTAATCTGTTAATCATAGTAATACTAAGAATCATGTTAATTTACATTATGAACACTCAAGAGACTGAGCCTTTTTTATTGCCTCTAAGCTAGAACTGGCCTGTTATGCAGCAAGAACTGTCATTGGAATTACAGGCAGCAAATAACTGACAGAATCAGGCTCCAGGCTTGCTTTTTCATCTTTTTCATGCAGTTTTACACTAATTTAACATAGTGTTTACATTTTTTCTTCACTTTACAGTATGACGCTCTAGATAACTGCACAGTTCCACACACACAGTCTGAACTGTCATATGCCATAAAAGAGAATATTCTTTTTTTCTCATGCAACTAGATGGTCAAAATGTAGCATTTTTGAACCTGAACAAAATAAAAAAACTTGTATTTAATGTATGTATAAGAAAAGACATCTCCTGTAGAGGTTATTATCTGACATCCCATTTAATATAACAATGGTACTGGTACTGCTGCTGAGCAGATCATTATTCTGGTTTTCTGTATTTGAGGGTAGTCCCTTATTCACAACAACACCATCGTGTCCCTTCTTTATTGTTTTGAACAAATGTCATTATCCAGAAAAGGTGTTTCTTCTCCATTACCAAAATGGTAAGGATGTTTAAAACAATCAGGTAGTCAAATGCCTCTGTCCATGGTAGCATTTTAAAAAATGCCTATAATCAAGAGATGATGATACAGTAACTTAGAAATCAAAAAATAATTAAAAAAGCCAAAGGGATACATATTAAATTTCAGAATTATTCAAGACATACTCATAAAATGCTACTTATTCTCTTAAGAAGTTGATGGGAGTCCTCCAGAGACTTTGGATAGTCTTTGGCTGGTATTCCTACCTGCAAACAGGGACACAGACACATATCCCTTCAGGCCCAGGAGGGCTGCAGTCTTTGGCAAGAGGTCTAGTGCCTTGTCACTTCCATTCATGGGCAAAAAGTCAATGTTTTAGACGGTGATTTGTTTGTTTAAAAGGAAATAAAGCCCATCATAAACTGTCATGAAACATTATAAAACCAGGAAATCTTTCTGAACTATAAAGATTGTCTATTTGGATCATATTCCTGATAATCTCTGCTCCTTTTTCCCTTCCAGGAAAAAATTTGATCCTGCAACCTTTATTCATATAAAAGTAACATTTGCTAATGTGCACTGAAGTCAAGCCAACCCAGCTCTTATGGATCAGACTTGTAGCCCCTTGTTCATATTGCAAAACAATTGCACAAGTCTTTCAGATGACAAAAATGAGCCGGTCTATATAACTGCTCATCAGCATGAAAAATGGTAGTAATAAGGCTATAAATTGGAACAGTGAGGAGACTTGCTAGCATTGGCTAATTTTGTAAGTATTTTCAATTGAAAGTACAGCAAAATAAAATATTTGGCTTCATGAAAGTTGAGTTTGATGTTGATGAATTATTGTCAGTGAGTAGATGCAATTTAAAATTCTGCTTAGTATATTGTAGAAAATATTTATTTTCTATTTGTCCTTTTATGTTGTATTTTTGTATTTTGGGTTTTTTTTTTTTTTTGGTTTGTTTTATTTTTTTGTTAGGGCTAAACAATCTGCCATGTACACCGCCAGTCAATCTCTGGCACTTCTGGCTGTACAGATGTCCTTTATTGTACCTTCATCTGAGCTTCCATTGTTCAGAAACAGTGTTATCCCAATGCTTCAAATAATAAAACCTTGCTATTGATTAGAATCACAAACATACACAAAAATTTAGTTTCTGTCTTTGCTTTTGGTGTTATCAAATAGTGGTCTTACCCTACAAATAAGTCTGATATTTTGTTCTTAAAACTGTCAGCTACCATCTTAAACAACAAATGATACTCATAAATATTCTGCAAAAACTGCAGGAAAGTGAAAGACAGAGAGAAAGAGAAAAACAGTCAAATGCCACCATCTCCAATAATTTTTAATGTAATCAATGGGTTTGCAGATGATTCATTAAAAAATGGTATGTTTAATCACTAAATGATATCTATTTGCAACAATAAGGTGTTTTTGTTGTTATCTTAAGGCCAGAGAGGTAGCTAAGACATTAAATACAAGGTGGGTAGCTATCTAGTTTCTTCTGACTTTCCTCCATTTTGGAAATATAAATGTTTTCTAGAGATAATAAAGCTGCCAATTAGTGAGAAAACTTTATTTACCCATTTTTGTGCTACTGAGTAATATTAAAATAACAATGTCTGAAAACATTTTCAGTTGTATACCATGATAATCTTAATGAGTTTTGGTTCAATTATAACTACTAAACTGTTGAGATGCTTAAATTCTAAGTTTGACCAAACATGTTTGGTTTACAGCCATTAAACATGTTTTGCACACCTATATATCAACTGAAAGATTTCAAAAGAGTAACTTTCACTGATAAGTAATTGGCTAAGGTGTACAAGAAAACACCCAAAGCCAAAGCCATTGCCACTATGATGTTATTAAACTGGGCATTTCCTTGAGGGTCAATTTTACAGAGCTCACTGAAATCCAGCTAGCAGAGGTGTTTTAGGGAAAAAATCCATCTTACAGCGAGACTTTTCGGGGCAAAAATCTGTAACTGTAACTTAAAGAAACAAGTCACTATATAGTCCATAGTTCAGTTTCCCTCCTTACCTATGCCTTGCTTTGTTCTTTTCCTACAGGTCCATATTAGTTCATTTTGTGAACTCTACTGTCTTATAGCACTTTTAAATCAAGGGGAATAAATTCAGGAAGAATGAAGGAGGGAAAAAGAAACCTCTGACCTGGTATTACCAAAAAAAAAAAAAAAAACCAAACAAAAAATAAAGACGCTAAGATGAAAACAAAATAGTGCCATGGATTTACATATGGGGTTTTGATGGAAACTAGGGCTGGGTTTTAAGTCAAAACTCACCATCTCAAAACCACTTCTTTTCATCCGCCTGCAGGACTTGAGGTAAGTACGTATGCGTTTTCTGGCACGCTCTTGATACTCAGGGAATTGTCGCCTGCATGAGTCAATGATAGCCTGGATCTTTTCTTTTGGCTGCTTAGAGATTGGGACCATTCGGTCCAAGTTTTCATCTACAAACAGCCTGACAAACATCTGTTGGCAAGAGGGAGACAGAGGAGATGGGTTTGGAGGGCAGCTCTCTTCTCTTCCTAGCTTCCTGGCTTGATTACTGATAGGAAGACATTTATTTTTTCCTATCCACTGAAGAGCTTTGTAAAGGGAAGCCAGAAATATAAAGCAAACAGTTCTTAAAAGGGTTATTTGGGGTGGGGGTGGGTTGGGTTTAAAAAAATAGACAAGAAAAGAAAAGTCCATAGGATACAGAACTTGTGAGATAAACCAGAACAGACTCTGAAAACAGGCACTACTTAAGTTTCATTATTAACAATAAGCTGTGATTGCTAATCATTTTATTGAACTGACTCACATTTTTTTCTTTGTTTGAACAATTGCTTGTGTTTTCATGCATAATTATATACATTGAGAAAGCAATAGAGAACAGCTGACCACCAGAATGGTCTCCTGAAAAAACTAGCTACAGCCTCTTTCCATTCAATGGGTGAACATGCACATCCACCCACCACACACATGATCACACATGCACACATACAGAACAAAGCTTTGTTTTCCTCACTGGTAAAGATGGCACTCTGCCTCAAACTTCTAAATGAAACACAGCAAATCTGTTGTCTGTTGGCAAGGGTTTAATGTGCATTAAAATAATAATTGAAAAAAATCCCACAAATTAATGTGCCTTTAATATTGTCAAACTTACCCAAAAACAACAATGCAAAAGGAAAAGAAGTAAACAAGGTGAGTGCAAGAGGGCTTACGTTAAAAGCTTTCAGTCGCTCAGCTTCTACCCCATCTGATTCATTAACCTTCTCAGGATCTTCTTGCTCATCATGGTCATCCTCATCCTCATCTCCTCGATTCAAAGACAGATCTTCAGCACCTCTGCCTACACTCTCATTCTTGCCAGAGTCATAGCTTGAATAGCTATGTGCAGGGGACTGAAAAAAAAAAAAAAAGAATATGCTTGTAAAAATTCTCAGCAAATATAAGGTCATACTTATCAAAAATGTTCAGTAAATATGTCAAGAATTCCATGAATTCTTTTTATACTTTGTTCAACATAAAAGTCTTCCTAATCTTTCCAAGAGCAAACAATGCACAATTATATTAATTTCAGTGCTTTAAAAAAATGTGACCAACTGCAAATTCAGTAAATCTATTAACAAATTAATTATTTATGATGATTACAGTTAACATCAAATCTTTGCCATACAGCCTTGTGAAAGTACTACCTACAGAAATTTCTTATAAACACTAACTTTTTTGTATTAATCAAGGTGTAAATAACGGATAGCTGATATGAACAAAACTCTAAAGAATTAAAATATAAACATTTCAAGGCAAAGAGGATTCAAGTAGGAAACACTGGTATTCATCCAATGAATATTAAATGTTATCAAGAGATGCAAAAATTTATTCAAAATAAGGACATGATTATGTTCTAGTTTCACTTGCAAAACCCCAGAATGAATTAGAGATGTGTAGGTTTACATTTTGAATGCTCTCTGAGAATCATGTAGTAAAACCATTTCCTCTTTGAAAATCATCATTCAGAACTTTCCCCTGAGCAGAATTTTGTTAGATAAAACAGATGACCATTTCAATAAAGTGTATCCACTTGTCGGACCAAAAAGTTTCCAATTGTCAAATGTTGATACAGTGTATTTTCCCATGCAATATCAAGTCCTCAGCTGACTGTTCCCACTGCATGCACTTCAAACTGCGGACCACAAAAAGACATCAGTAACAGAAAGCCTTCCACAACATAAAACTTAAAGATCAAAGCTTTTCCCCAGCCACACAAAAATATCAGAGAGTATCTCCATCAGTCATCAGATTCACATTTAGGTCAATCGGAGCAAAATTTTACTTCTATATCTTAATGCAGTAATATTTCACTATTTTTTTCTCTTGCTTCAAAGCATTCTGTAGTCTGAATCAGGTGCTACATGACAAATTTCACAAACACACTCTTTTTTTAGATGCCTCCTCCCTTAATGTCACCAAAATTCAGCAGCACGATTCTTCAAATAAAAACACATTTCAAGTGGCATGCCTTGAACCACATTCTAAGCTTCCTAAAACTGTCTTTATTTCAGGGTATTTCACCAGCCACAGAATGAATCTGTTTTAGAGTCACTTGCCTTGCCTTAACAGTACTCATATTCCAAGCCTTCCTTTTTTATATATCCTCCCAGACTATATTCTCACAGTGCCAATCCCCTGGAGTTCCAGTTTTTAATCCCTAATGCTCCTACTATCGGAACTTGCAGTCTCTCATCCCCTTCCCTGAGTCTCTTCACTCTCTAGATCACTCTTCATTCCCTAGACCCTTATAGCAGATGTAGGAAGAGTGAGAAAACATGAGAACAAACCAGAAGAGCTGGCCTCGGGATACAAACAGCTTCAACAAGTAGCAAACTCAGCACCACCCCTTCTGTGGCAAGAAATTAGCCAGGGTTCAAGACGGCAGATGCAAGATGGCATGGGAAGATTAGGCTTGTAAGAGCAGCAAAAACAAAACTCCAGTTCTTGATACACTGATAGCTTGTTTTGTGAAGATGGTGAGTATCTACATTGCTGCGCAGTCACATAAATTCAGGTTCCATTCTAAAGGAGGTGATGGCTGTATTTTATCAGAGTGTCTAGCATATGCCAGCAAAAGTGTTTAACCTGGCCAATGGCTACCAGAAGGCCAACAGCTGCAGCCTGGTAGCCTGTAACAAAGGAAAGAGTGATTTCCCTTAAACCTAAAGAGATTCTCCGAAGACCTTTTTTTAAAAAGAGAGTTACAATGAATTAATTGTTATTTTTGTACAGTGCTATGCAGTAGATCTGACCTATGCCGCAAGACTTGTTCTTCTGTAGTTCTTTGTTTCACCCGTCACTACAGCTATATAGCACACAGAAGGCTTTGAGATAATCAAAAAGCCATTTCATGTGCTAGGCACCACATAAAGCATAGAAGCTGCTGCCCTAAAGAAACCTACTGACTGAAATCCTTGTTGTGCAGACAAGTGATCTCACATGTGTCATTTCATCAGACTAAATCCAATTAGACTACTCATGTGCACAAAGTTAAACAGATGCAAAACTGATTTTAGTATGTACATATGTTTCGGCTGGATGCCAAGATCATAAATTATGCACCAGCATTGAGATTTCCTTTTATGAAGGAAACAAATTCAGGTCAAAATGGCTTAAGTATATCTCTCAAAAATGCAACAGTCAGGGTGTTTGTGTGGTTTTTGGTTCTGTTTTGTTTTGTTTGTTTTTTAAAGAAAGCATTACATAGAGAGCCCTGTCCAACAGCTTCTCTAAAGTTTTTATTTAAACAACCACTTTAGCATCTTAAATGAACTGTGGGGAATAACAGTCTGAGAAAGTTGCATGGTAGGAATCCATATTTATTCACTGTGAATTTGAAGACTGTTTAGAGTACCAGGAAAAAGATGTTTTTCACCTAGCTGTTTCATTAGCAAACTGAGGAAGAAAAAAGCTCACTTTGAGTTTGCAAAAGTTCAGTTAAGAACAAAATTTCTACCTTTCTGTATTTCTACACAGATGAATATTGATTCTGTATTTCTACACAGATGAATATTGATTCAGAGAAGGAAGAGACATCTCTCATTTGTGTTGATCCTGCAGTTGTGCAAAAGCCAATAAGGATTTCCTTTTGCTACTCTATTAAGCAGTTGCAGTGCTAAACATGGGATAGAAGAGCAGAGGACAACTTTTAGTTCGTACATGACACTCAATTTTAAGTCTTGCACTGTCCTTTCAAAAGGCTGCTCCCAACTTTGAAAAACATGAACATGCTCATTCAGATTCCTGCACAGACTTTGACACATACATTTTATGGTCCTGCAGTAAACTAGACTGAAGAAGTGAACCTGGTTAAAATGTTTTGATTTTGCTTGTTTGTTTGTGTTTTTTCTAATATTTTCCAGTCTGCTTAAGACAAGAATCAGTTCTTGGTTCCAGTTCACCACCTGAAAGCAAAAACCTTTGTGCTGACAGGAAAGTATGAGCATGGAGGAGAGCATACACGTATCTCTTTTGATAGCAATGAAAGATTAAATCATGGTGGAGTGGAAGCATTAGTAGATGTAAGATGTTTCACAGATGAATGTTTTGTGCTTAAAAACTGAGGGCTGGTGAAAAAAGTGACAGCAATGAGAAGCTATCCAGTGAGAACAAATGAAGTCAAAGCTAAGGACAAGATGTTTCCTTGCCCAAACATTTAGATGATTATCAAGCAGTCTTAAAAATACTGAGATGCTGATATTTCTATTCTGACCACTTTATCCTTGCCCTTTCTTGAAGGTTCTGAGTTCATGATTTTAATCTCTTCCTTGCAACAATAAGTACTAGGCAGTACTACTTTATCAAAATGAAAGTGAAGGTTCGTGCCTAATGGCCTGTTTTAGGGAAGTTGTGACATGAAATACCAACCTCTTTCTAAAACATTACAAGTCAGCAACAACATTCACCTGAAGTCAAATCATACAACAGGAGACCTGGGAGGACGTCACAGTTATCATCTACTTTATCTTGCTGCCCCAGAACAAGGTCAGATGGTCAATCCCGACCACTGCGTTTCTAGTTTTTAACTTAAGACTTCCAGTGAGAGAGATGCCATGCAGCCCCCAGCCAAACTGCACCAGTGTTTCACCATCTTCAGAACTATTAAAAAATTGTTAAGACCAACCTCTGACTTTCATAAATGCATTAAGCCTATTTCTTTTTCATGTATCTACCACGGATTACAATGGAGGAAAGGTGTGGCTTTGGGAGAAGACAGCATTCTCTTCCTTCAATGGAGGAAAGGTGTGGCTTTGGGAGAAGACAGCATTCTCTTCCTTCTTTATGAGACTCTTTCCAGCACCTCAGGACTGTTATCATGTCCCCTCCCTTCAATCTTCTCTTCCCAATAAATTAATTTATGCTGTGAAATCAGTTTTCCTGATTCCTAATCATTCTTACTGGTCTGCTCTGGATATTTTCCATCTGATTTGAAACCTTCTCAAAGAGTAACTCCCAAAACTCCAAAATGTATTCCACTCACTGCCTTTCTATGAAAAATATATTTCTTTATTTTTGATCAATTTCTAGCATGCTCACAGCAGAAAAACCTTATCCCTTTATTTGTAGAAGAATACCCCAAAGATGCAAAAGACAGCAGTGCAGAAACCTCACAGTTGCCAACAGAAATCATGCTGTCATTTCATGAGGACTAAAGCAGAAGTAATCCTTAACATTTAAAAATATAAAGTCTACCACAGTGCTTCAGTGCCTGCTGGGGTTCGACACTGGTGTATGGCCACTGGACAGGTTTTGGAACGATGACACCACATGACCTCACTGCAGGAAGCTTGTCCCAGCAGAGACTCTTGGCTACCCTGGTGAGTGTACAAAGATGGCACTTAATTACCCAACCAAAAGTTATTCAGTGATAGAAAGCTAATTACTGAGGGTGTCTGTAGTGACCAAAAACTGGAAATATCATGTGTTCATGACTTTAAAAATGCCAACATGGAACAAAAGACCCCACCTTTTCAGGGAAAGATGCCTCTGATGGAAGCGTAGCAATTCTTATTTTTTAACAAAGCTTCATTTTTCACATTTACATTACATTTTACATTTACATTTCATTAGAGACTTTTACATCTATGAGTAGTGTGTAATTCTTTCAGTTAGTTCCATCAGACTCTCATAAACGACAGAACTCCTGTGAGCAAGAGAGACTTGAACATTTGAAGAGCTGGCAAGACAGCAGCACAGGTCTCCATACTGCATGGAAAGGAAAGGGGTTAGGAGGCAGGCAGAGATGAAAACACCTTACTGGCTATACATGATTCTCTTCTAGAAATCTACCTCCACATCTGTAAAAGTTACTAAATCTTTTTAATGTGTACATAAAACCTTATTCTAAAGCTGACAGAATTCTGCTTGCCCCCAGTTGTACATCCAGCCCTTTCTTCTTTTTCACACATTTCAGTAGTTCCCTCTCTGTCACCGAATACACAAAAATCTACAATTTCAGCAATTACTCTTGCAACTTACGTGTGCTTTTCTGTACACTTTCCCATGTGCTATTGTGTAGCAAAAATATTTTTATAGAAACTATTCCTATGACACAGAAAGGGATTAGAACATTCTGATGACAGTGGATTTGACTGTTTTTTCCCAAAATTATCAATTAAATTAGAAGTTTATTTTAATTTTTTTTTCACATTTACATTTTTAACTGATTCTACATATGACAAAGTTTTTGAAAAATTCATAAAAACCAGCTTTTGGTAAACTGGTATGATTGAGAAGCATGCCTTTTATTTGACATATAAAAAATAAAGTTAAGCCTGAAAGGTTAAGGGAAAATTCATGTCCTATAACTTTCTCTTTAAAATATATTTGAAATCAATACTGCATCGTTAGAGTTCCACTTCATTCCTATGAAAACTGTGAGTTCTCCATACAGCAGGGAACTTCTCTACAGGAGGTAGTTGTGTTTGGCTTTGGTTTTTTTTTATTAAACCTATAATACTTGTAATATAAATAACACATTAGAATATATAAAATATTTTTGGCATATGCATGTTCTTTTGTTATTGAAATACTTGAAACTATAAAAAAAATTCCTAATTTTTTCTCCTCAATTCAAATAGAAGGCAGGAGGCATAACTGAATACTTAGGTTCAGTTATTATCCTAAGGAATTCACTATCAGGTTTTATAGCTAGAAGTCCAACTCTCTGTTATTTTGCATTAATAAGCCATTTTCTTTCCACAACCTCTCTTAAATCCTATGCTTTTCTATCTTCCAGACTTTACTGTTATTATCCTTTTTCATGGCTCCTTTAAACCTTCATATCATCAGATGTGTGGAACTTTACAGTCCATCTCTTCTTTTCTCATTACAGGGAAGACTGAATTCCTAAATAAAATTCCAGCATCTCATCATTTATTTCAAGATCCAATTAACCTCTTTTTTATAAACTCCTCACATATTTGCTCATCTTACCCATATCTTTGCAACTGACTATGACCAGTTTGCTCCCCTTGTTACACAATAATTGGCCTTTCCAGCTCCCTTATAAAATTTCACCCTTGATAATGGGAAGGCATCATTGTGTGCAATTCTGCTATTTGGAACATGAGGACAACAGCATTTTTATGGGAAGAATGGAGAGCTGAAAGTTACAGTTTCATAGGTTTGATTCTAAAAAAGTGTTATCTAACACGCCAAGTGTTAAGTTGTAAAGGACTTTTTTACACAAAACTCATATTACGCTTAAAAATCTTCTCTCTTTGCTCTGTGTTAACAATGTGACTTCAAGAAACAAACTGTTCAGTTATTTACAACAGCAACTAAGAAATAAAAAGATTTTGCTCCCAAATGATCCTTGGCATGATTTTCTCTGCAGAGTAATTTTTTTTACAATAGTCCCTGAGAGAACACTGCCTGTTTCTAAGACTATCAGCTCGTTCTTTCTCAGTAATTTTCCAATCTATGCCATATTATGTTTGCTTATAATATTCCTTTCAACAGAAGTACATTTATTAGCCATAAGGAAACTACAAATTACCCAGACACCTTCATCCCAGTGGGTTTATCCAGATAAATAGAAGTTTGGATAATTGAAAGATAAGAAATAATTGAAAGACCACCTGAAACACATATCTTCTTGTGTTATTTTCTCCTTTTAGCTAAAATACAGTCTGTCCTAGGCCTTTCCCCACTGGTATTGACCAACACCAAAATACATCACTTTACCCTAATAGAAATAACCTCAAAAATTAAATAGAGAGTAAAAACAGAGAGGCAACTGAGAATTCTCACTTAAGTAGAAGAATAAAGTGTATTTATAGGCTGTAGTTTAAAGAGAATCTAATCTCTTATTACCTGATTGAGTATCTTCAGGAAAGCTCCTGCTCCTTCCTCAGCCATTCTAGAGGAGGAGAATTCTTGGGGGAATCAGAATAAGTATCTCCAAATCACCCTAGTACACCAGTATTGAGAGTACCAGAGCAGAGCTGATTTAACAGCGCAGGAGATTTGCCTACTTCGTAGCTACTAAATAGCTTTAATTTTATAAAATTGTTTTATTAATGAATTTCTAGAACTCCTCTAACTGATGTAGACTTTTTTCAACCAAATACTAAAAGAACATAGTTATATAACCATCAATAACTAGTCATATTGCAAAATGTGGCTGCTGTGTCTTTGGAAAAAAATACAATGTCTTTTGTGGGAGCTGAAAAGTCAAACCAAAACGGTGACAGACTCAAATAAAAGATTAAATTATTTTTGGCAACATACACTGCTGTTTTGAAGCTCTAAAAGGATCTGACAGAGTTTCTGAGGATTTGAGAAACACAGGTTACCACACAGGAAAGCTCCATCACAAATTTCTGGATTTCTGCAAACAGTGTGCTAACAGAGTATTTAAACCACCCAAAATCAAACGAGAAGATCTGAATTAATTTACACTCTTTTAAGGTCTTACATTGCAAAATAAGAAAAAGAAAAAAAAACCCCAACTACCTTACTTTATTATCAAAGTCAGGAACACTTCGCCAGTGAGTTTCCAAGGACAATAATAGCATACTTTGCAGGTAGTATCATAGCTCAGCAAAGTCAAGAGCCTGAGAGAGCCCCACATAGTTCTTGTGCTTTTGGCAAAATCCATCAACCTAACACTTCTATTGGAAAACTATCATTTCCAAGTTTTGGTGAAATGTTGGCCTTTTGTCAAAACTCTTTACAGTTTCCATCCAGATTCCACAGTTTTCCCTTTGTCAGGGTTTGGAGGGGTTTATTTGCATTTTTAAATGAAATAGCAGGGTTTTATTTTAATTTTTAAATGAAATAGCAGCAGTTTGTATGAGGATTAGTGAACATTTTTCTTATGGAATATATTTAAGTGACTACTAAGGTTTATGTGACAGGCAGGTAATTTGAGCATTTTGAGCATTTTTGACCAGCAATTTTTTGGTTAATTGTTAGACAACTGGCTGGTAAGAGCTACAAAATATTTTGTAAAAACACCAGACTATTAATTTCTTCTCATTCTATTTTAATTGAGAATGAAACCTCTAATGCAGGCAACACAATCAGGAAGTAACTAAAATGGAGAACATTTATAAGACCTGAATATCACAATGACAATTACAATGTAGGTCCCAAGACTCTCACTCCCCTCTTTGCAGTCTGTCCTAATCTAACTAACAGAGGTTTAAGATATAAACATGTCAATGAGGATAAAACAGGCGAGCTCTAACTCTCCAGTGAGGAAACAGCAAAATCCCTGACAAAATCCAGTCTATCCATTAAAGATCCCACTTACAGACCAGCAGTGCTACCTCTACTATTTGAAAATATCTCAAACTGCTGCCAGCTTTCAATACAGAAGTAGTGACTGAATACTGCAATGGCCTCTGAAGTCTGACTTAGGTAAGAAGCTAATGTCAGCAAAAACCAGAAGTAAGATGCAGTAGTGATATAATCTCTTGAGCAGTAGCTTAAATGTGCTAAGCTTACCGTTTTATTTCCATGATTTTATTTTCTTATGGGAAATTAATTTCTTACGGGAATTTTCTTTTATTTTCTGTATGTAGGGAAATAATGTTGTCATAAATACAGAAGAGCAGAGTTTCTTGTCAACGCAGCATCACTGGATGCTCTGTTTTAATCTTGAGCATACTGCTGCTGGAAAACCTAAGAAGAATCCTTTTCCTCAGTTTAGCAGTAAGGAATAAAACCAGGGAATACAGAGTACATGCAATTCACTGGTTTAGTAATAGGCCACTTGTCAGACATCTACAATTAAGTAGAAAACTGCCATAATATTTTTTTCTTTCGGTGCTATTCTTTCTGTTCATGCCCTTTGGTTCAGTTTCAGCCAGTTTTTTCCACGCTGCTTTATCCTAAATATTTTAGTTCTTTATCTTTGAACTCATTATGCCTTTAGTCCTTTTTTGCTTCAATCTTTTCTTGATTTCTTCTCTTGTCTCTGATATTATTCCTTTCATTTCTTCCTCCCCTAAATTTCTCTCTGCTTCCTCTTACCATAAATTTAATCTGTAACATCAAAAGAGTTCAATAACCTGTTTTCTTCTTCAGTCCCAAAAGGACATAAACCTATTGGAGTGAGTCCAGAAGAGGGACACCAAGTTGATCACAGGGATGGAGCACCTCTCATATGGGGAAAGACTGAGAAAATTGGGTTTTTTTCAGCCTGGAAAAGAGAAGGTTTTGGGGTGACCCATTTGAGGCCTTCCTGTACCTGAAGGGAGCCTACAATAAAGATGGAGAAAGACTACTTACAAGGGCACGTAGTGACAGGACAAGGGGGAATGGCTTCAAACTGAAAGAAATTAGGTTTAGACTAGGTATTATGAAAAAATTCTGTGAGGCTGGTTAGGCACTGGAAAATGTTTCCCAGAGAAGTTGTGGATGTCCCATCCCTGTAATTGTTCAAGGCCAGGAATGATGCAGTTCTGACTGGTCAAGGGAAAGGTGCTCATGTCCACAGCAGCGGGGTTGAAAGTAGATGACCTTAAAGGTTCCTTCCATGCCAAATCATTCCATGATTCTAAAAAATATAAGGCTATTTCCTCATGTCCCAAAGCAAGAATCTACACTTGGAAACTGTGTGTTTATTTATAAACAATACCCATTGAATTTATTACTACAGGTGAATCTTGCTAAGAGAATTAAGATGACAGAGAATGTAGACTTTGTACCTGCCCTTTTAATTCACTGTGTTTTTCTTCCTCACTGTCCTTACTATGGCAGTTTTCTACTCCTTTAAAGCAATGAAAAGATCCCAGAGAGCAAACACATGCACAAGTGAAAGAGTTTGATTTATATCTGGAATCCAGAAGAAAAGACTGATTTTTGGTTTTTGACATTCACCTTGTTCCCCTGTCCCTATTGTATCCTAGACAAGCTAGAGATGGAAAGTACACAAGAGGCTTCCAGGTTGTACAAAGTTTCAAAAGACATTTCCAGAGACCAACAGCAGAGGCAGATGCAGAAATAAAAATACAACATCACTGCAAGGTTTGTGTGCCATAAGAATAGCAGGCAACGAGAGGAGCACTTGTTTTCACTAGGTAATGAGAAAGAAAACAATGAAGACAAAGGTTGCCTCTGTCCCATCCTTGTCAAGTGTCTGGCAAAAGAGTGCTATTTGACATCCAGGAACTCAGCAACCCTCTATAATGTCTGCCTAAGGCCATGCAGCAGCTGGACTTATTAAACACATAGTTATGTGCTGAGCTGTGCACCTGTATTTTCTAATACAGAAGGACATGCAGGATTTTGTATCCAAACTCATATGAGAAGGAAGAACACAGTGCACAAAACAAAAGTTGGAAATAAAGAGGAACTAGAAGTGATGATTGGGATGAGAGAGGAAAATAGTTTAATAATGGACCTTTCTTGGTGTGCTCTTTCTGAATTCATCATAAGTTCTTCCCTGTGCTGATTTCCTCTTCCTAGTTCATTCCTACACATGGCATTTCATAATTTCTCACACCTTTCTCCTTTCCAGTCTAAGCATGGCATAAGTGCAAATAATTGGGAAGGAGATTAAAATCAATTTATGGAAGCAGTAGAGAAGGGAACTCCAACTCATTTATCTCCATCATTTATGAGAATTTTAGGCTCTCCCTCCTACAGTTTGTGTTGCTCAGTCACGACAGTTCTGTGCCAGAATAGGTGAGAGGAGACAGTCCTGTCACTCTTTCTCTTCTGACCAATCATTTATATCTTCACAAGTACAGCTTAAAGGAAAAAACCAACCAAAAAAAAAAAAAAACCCTGTAACATACTGAGAGACGGACTCAGGAAAAAAAGCAAACCCATCAATTAATAACAGGAATGTAACGCAAAAGAATCTTCACAGTACTGAACAGCCATTTACAACTGATCATGGTAATAAGATGACACATTAAAGACTGATTTTTCTAGGGGGAAGCTAGGAACACAACAGGGCCACACACAATTTTTTTGCATATGCAAGAGAGGAGCATATTGCCTAATGAGAACTATAGGGTACAATTTGAGAATGCTTGTTCTTGCTTTTCCTTTTGGCCCTTTACCTCTATCTTCTTATAGCAGCAATCTTTAGCAAGCTTTAAAAAATTAACTGGAGGTAAATCAGCTGGATTGTCCCACTAAGTAGCCCTGAGAAACAGAGGTTAATGGCCCTAATTATTGCTTAAGGACGGGGTGGGAAGATTTAGAACTTGAGACCAATCAGGAAGGGACAGATGGAGACAGGGCTCCTGAATCAGGGGGGAGGCCTGTTCTTAGTATGCAATAGTCTGAGTAAGAGAGGAGCAGCTGAGATGTCTGTCGCTGAAGCTGATGGAGTAGATTACTGATTAGTTCCCTACTTATCTACCACAAATAAATCTTAAAGAAATGCATCTCATAAATCAAGTAAATCTTGTAAGAAATGCATCTAATTTGACCCTCCCTGTTTAGGGAAGGATAAATAAAACATTTATCATAAGAGTAAGCCAGAGGCTTTGCTTGAGGTTATCACAGGACAGCAATCATGAGAATGTTGCAGGAGAATTCCTCATAAAGGCAGTTTCTACCTAATAGTTCTCCAGTTCAGTGTATCCTTAGGACTAATACAAAAAGACCAGAAAGCAACAGAAACAAAAAAAAGAATCTTTCCATTCTAATCTATGCTGACTGTGCTTATGTTAAACACATGGTCTGACATTTTGGGGGTGGGGGGATGGAGGACAAAATTATGAAAAGCATTAAACCTGACTCCCCAAAGGAGAGCTGCTCAACAATTGCTGCTCAAACAATTCAGGCAGCCAATTCTAACAAACAACAGTTTTGTTGAAGAGCAAATGCTCTTCCCCAGAAGACAGGTCACAGTAGCCCCCTAAATCCCTACCAATACCATTAAATATCTCTATTGGTGGTAGCTTTCATAGTACCATCCTGAAGAAACCAGAAACTGTCCTTATAAGCCATAATTTTACCTGCCCAAGATGCTGTAGGACTTTCCAGCTTGTACAAACATTAGTATATATTTGGTACAAAAGTGAGCTGTTTTGATTGGTCTGCTCATAAATGAGCCCTGAGATTTTATATGCTGCCTGCTAAACTTTCAGGCTTGTGAGAAGTGAATCATCCAGTTTCCTCCAGGATAGCATGGCATAGTGTAAGCTCCCAGAACAGCTGCTGTTTAAAAAGGAAATTGCACTTATGAACTTGATTCCATGCCCCAGTACTCTCTGTGATTTCTTGTAGTGGAATAAACTTTGTTTACTGCAAAATGGTTCTGTCACTTGGTACTTGGAGCTCAATTAGAGGGAAACATACAGCCATCAAGCGGCACTGAAATTTCCAAGATGATCTAACAGACTTGGTCTGTAAAGGCGCAAACTTATTTATAATAAGCAATATTAACCTTCTATTAGGAGAGATATTTTGAGTTGTGAATACTGGGACCACTTAGTTACATGCATTCACTTTAGCTAACTAAATCACCATGCTGCAGTGGAGAATTCCCCTATCAGAGAATAAAACAGAGTATAAAATCCTATTTGGCAAAACTCCACCTTCTCCAAAGACCACATTCAATCCACCTTCTTGTAGAGGAAGAATTCTGTGAGAAAAACCTGCTAGAATTATGCCAGAAAAAAAATAAATCAGAGCATACAGTGCATTTTCTCATATTGATCTCATAACTCAACTCAATACCTGACTATGGAGAACTGAACAACTATAAAACTGCTTTGTATCATTCTCCAACCCAAATTATTTAATCTTCCACATCCTGCCACTGAATTCAGGGAAAAGGGATTTGGTCTCATGATGTCAGCTTATCATACAAAGAGAACTAGCTGAAAACTTTAAATCTGGATCTGAGCTGGACTAAAGTTTTATAGGTTGTTTTCACTTTCTATTTTCTTATTTTGTGTGACTACTTTTGTATTCTTAGCTTCCACAGATGAAATTTAAAGAACAAAGAGGAAACCAAAATAGAATACATTTTTAAAAATTAGAGGAACTCATCCATATATCTATTTTTAGAAAGTGGCCCCCCCTTCATGGTGCAACTGCCTACACTGTGGGCCCATGAGTCTCCTCTTTCACAGAGCCCTACCTGAGCACAAGGCATGCAGTGCTGTGATCTACAGGCTGAGATCCTTCTGGAATACAGAATGTAAGTCTCACCGGTTGCATTTTATTAAACTTAAATGCAAGAGGCACAGAATTTGAGGAACAGAAGAGTTTTCTGTGAATATCCCCCATCACTGTCACTGGATTTGCTATTGGTTCTGCTCTGTTGTGCGGCCATGTCATGGATCAGAAAACCTAAGCAGATTTTATTAATTCCTGAGCAGGAATTAATTTTAAAAACTGAAAGGCAAGGATAACTTAAGTAAAGTTCCCCTTCCCTAATGTGTACCTGTAGTAGGGGTCTATTGGAACACAAAAATGTGTTCACGTGTGGCATAGGATGCTAATAGCTTTGTTTTCCATTATTAAAAAGTAACACACAAGTATTTAGAAACTGATTTTCTCTGGCAAACACAATCTCCTTGACTTTGTCAAGAAATTTTGCAACTCCAGTAGTAGTGCTTTTAGATGAATGTGATGATATGGTTTCAAGCAACTGAATTTTTCTCAGTAGTATATGCTTTCAACAGTGCCATAAGAAACAAACAAAATCCAGAGACATGACTTGTGCTGGCAGTCACAGCTTACCTCTACAAGTCCTGTAAAGAAGTAGCTTTAATATCTGCTCACTGATTCCTACACAGAGATATCCATTATATTATATTGAAACGTTTTTATCTTCAAAAAGTAGAACTGAAGATAAAGTGCATGTCCTAAACTGGATGTCTTAAATCCCCAAATCTCACCAGCATGCATTCTCCATTTCACTCCACATCTCTCTCACTCTTAGAGGGCAGAACTTTGTGGGTTGTTGAAGGCTGGGAGATCACTCATTGCCCAAGCAGTATCTGCCTCTCAAAAGTCCAATTCCCTCATGAAAGCAGCAACCTAAGTCTTTCTACTTGAGCCAAATGCAGATTGTCACAGCTCATAGCAACTCAACATTGTCAAGATTACTACCTTGTGAAATCAGATTCAAAGGTTATTCAGGGCCAAAAAAGCTGACAGAGCATAAAGCATCCCCTTTTGAAAAAAAAAAAAATCAAGACAACAAATAACAACAATCACTTTCTCACATTGATAGAATAAAATGCACCATATGGATATATGTTATATATAACAGCACTTTTTTTGTATAAAACTTTCCTGGCAGACAAGATTTTGAAAAACATTTTTTACCTGGGACATAAGTAAAACAGGAACAGTCTGTCATATATCTCTAAATAACACTTTGCGTCTAAATATATTTTTATGGAAAGCTGTATTTTGAAAAGATCTAACAAATACCTTGCAAATTATGGCTCTAGGTAAAATGAATTTCATAGTGTTGTGTGGGAGATATCCATACAGAGAATGATCCCGTATTTATTAGCCTCTTCCATAGCATTAAGTGCTCTAATACACTATTAATTTTCTGGATATGTGCACAACTGGCATTATTAAGAAGTTCAAAGCATTGAATAAATATGGGAGATCATTTTTATGATCTCCCATAATTTAACCTCACAACTTGACTGAAGGCAAAAAATAGAAATTGATGATTATACAAAATCTGTTAAAAGCATGAAATCACTTTCACAAAAAACTTTTGAAAAGGTGATGTTCTTTAAAAGATTCAACTTTCCAAGTAGCTGCTTCTATTAAATAAACCTATGAGACTAATAGGTTAACTAATATAAGAACAGAATGTCTGTGCACAGACATATTTATTTTAATGCACTGCCTTCCGAGGCCCTGTTCTAAGACATGGATGACAAATGGACCATCCAGTAGTTTTTAATTGCTAATAAATTCTGCATTACATGCTTAATCGAAGTTCCCCACGAGTTTTAGGAGATCCCAGCTGTTATTAAAACTGCAAACTCCCAGGTTTATAAACTGAAATAATAAAATTTTACTATTTACCATTCAGCCTTTCAAAAGTCAGGGGGAAAGATACACAACCCATCCTAGGACCCAAATTTAAGCTTTCTGCCTTATGTTTTTCAGATATCATGTTTCACAGGCATTAAATAATTGGAGCTACTTGGAAACACTATTTACACATTAACTTTGCACATGAAAAATGGTTGGTCCTTCACTTGATCTGATCACTGAAAACTGCACTGCCCTCAATTAACTAATTCAAGGTAAGATGCTGTCTGGTTTTTTTGGGTTTGTTTTTTTTTTTTTTTCCTGGTAGGATGAAAGGCTTTAGGGTAGGATTAGTGAGGCCCATTAATTTTGGAAATTAAACACCATCCTTTTGCTTGCCTGTATCTGCCTTTCCACCAAAGTCAAAACAAAACATCTCTACTTTTTAAGATAGCCAGCTGTGGCCTGAGCAGAGCCCACGGAAATTTGCCCTTGCAGAGTAAATACAAGTTCTCCCATGTAAGAGAGGAATGGTTCTGAGGTTAACATTTCATTTTGTACCAATGCCACTTAAAACGCTCTTACACTTCCTCTCATTAATCCATACCCACATCAGGACCTTGCACTATTGCACTTTATTTTTTCTGGCCTCTTCTCCTGGGACCCCCACCACTGTGCCCCTTCCTAAGACCCCCACTGAAGCTGAGATATACCATGAGCAAGTGGGGGCCAAGAATGTCCCAGGCTGCTTCTGGCTTGCTCCCTGCCCTTCCCGCACTGAGCTGTGACCTGCACGCCCCCTCCTGCTTGTCTGCTGGTTATTGGGACCTGCTGCTGCCAGCAGCCCTGCCATTTGCTACCTCAAGTCTGCATAACCTTACACTGTTTTTTCCTCAGTTTTATAATTTTTCCTCCCTTTGATACTTCATCAAAGGTAAAGCAGTGACCTGTAATGCATGCTTACAAGATCAGATAGGAAATATCTTCTATTCTTGCCAATCTCACCACTTGTTCTAGGCAATAAATTGTCTTTCTGAGTCGTTTGGGGTTTTTTTTATTTAATGAACAATTACAAGAAAAGGTCACTGAACTAAGGTGGTGGTAACATAAAACTCAGACTGTGAACTGAATTTTGAATGGGCAGCTTTTCTGACTCCTCTATTAGCTGTTGTCTTCATATATTGTAGTACAGGTAACAAGGGAAACTTCCACTTCTGGTAGAAGTGTAAGAAGAGGTATTGAAAGTCATGAGATCATCTGTTGGGAGAATTCTGAACAAAGAGAAGATCACCATACAGAGTAGGTCCACTTTTTGAGCTTAATTCTCTCAAGAAGCAATTACGTAGCAAAACACAATATAGTTGATTTGGATTAAATTGTAAGGGCGATTAAGCTGGAGTTCACAACACCACAGGAGACAGGGGGTAAAAATATTAAGCCATTTGTGCCAATTGGGAGGAACAAGCAGATGAAGGCCTAAAATGGCCACATGGCATTGAAAATGTCATGTCCTGGTGACAAAGACCTTTCAAAGAAGAAGGAAGAAGAAGGCTATTGCACACCCTGCCTCTGACCTGCAGCAGAAGGACTTAGCAACCAGGAGAGCACTCAGCCAAGCAAACTTTATGAAATAGAGCATTGTGAAATAAAGATTGTATGGTAAGAAGCAACATTTAAGGAGGAAGTGAAACAGTTTGGTTTATACAGGTACACAGATGCACAGATATACTCATATTTCATACAATAAATTGAAAACCCACACTTCAGTGATTTTAACTATTATTTATATTTTGACTCTTTTTTCATAATTAAAAAGAAAAAAAAACAGCTGCTAAATAGCTACTGACAATTAGAATATTCTAACACTTCTACAGCCTCTTCCTCCTGCAGTTCTCTCACTTTGGGCTACATACTTAGTTCAATATGTAATTGCACTATACAAGTAAGCTGTACGACTGGATCTAAGTAAAGTATTCAACTTTAGGTCAGTTAAGGTTCAATCACACAAATACTAATAATGTAATAATGTAGTCCATAGGCTTTCTTGGGCATACATAAATGTGTTTTTATGATGAAGCCTGGAAAGATTTATCAAGACCATCAGTGAAAATGTATTCCTCATGTTTCCAGCAAAGCCCACGTTAAAGCAAACATTTAAAAACACTGGTTTGAATTTTAGCTATGCTAATAAAACCAGAGAAAACTTTCCAATGGCTACTCCATTGAAGTTGACTCTGCATCTTTACCTTAACTGAACAAGAATGTCTGGAGATAAGGATTTCTATTGTGATTAATGTTCAGCTATGACACACAAGAGACAAATGGCTTCTCCAGTTTTTCTGGAAAAATTGATTGATTTGCTTTGGGAAAGGAATTATGCCATGCCTGTATTTACCAATCAGTAGACATGTTTGCCTCACAGGACCAATGTAATGTTAAGCTGATTTATTTTTATTGAGTTTTCAGAATCCCAAGCATGCTATGTAAATCCAAAGAATTTAGATATAGGAACCTCTGGCAATTAAAATATTGATGAAAGTATAAACAACTTATTCATGTTGCACAAAGTTATTTTGCAAAATTATCTTACTAGAAACAGAATAACCTAAAACTTGTATTACCTATATAAATTATAGATGTTAAATGACAAATGTAAAAATTAACACAGTAGTATCCTATACATTTCAAGGACAAAAATTTCTACTAGGAAAAAATAGTAAAAAGTGGAGCAAAATTTCGAAGATGCTGCCACAACTGCCAATGCCTACACTACATGGAGAGGAATGTACTGCTATCTCACAGTTAACAGTAGACATACACAGTCTATTTTTTTTTTTAGTTTGCTATTTCACATAAATAGCCCTACATATAAGTTCTAGGTACTGTAAATATCACTAGAAAGTAACCATTAAATATGGAAAAATCACGTAAAATCAAAATCTAAACGTAGGCTAAAAGCAAACCAGCAATTTAATATTAAAAAAAAAGAAGATTAAGAATTATCTCCACAGAGCTTAGTTATCACCTTAAAAACTACTTACCTCTTATACTGAATAAAATTATCTCGAATTGGTATAGCGAGTGCAGTAAAAATAAATATTGTCCTGAAGTTTATATCTCTAAACCAGAAGTTTGCAGGGCTAAGTACTTAAGATTATGAAATACAGATATTTAGGCCAGGTTTCTCAGAAGCTTAGGCCAGGCAACTGGCAATGTGAGAAGCTAAAAGCCTTTTTGGCTCTTTAAGCATTCAAGACACTCCTACCAATTCACAGAACCATAGAACATGACCACTCAACTCTTGAACAGAAGAGAAAAGTTGTCACCATTTTCCTAAATGATACAATCATGCCTCATATACTTTCAGATTCATTAGTACATGTATTTATAAAATGAACACCTACCTTACATAGACATTTTTGTGTAATGATTTACTAGTTTCATATGAATGGTTTGTTACAATCATTGTAAAAATGTTTTATCTCAAGTCCAACCTAACCTATAAAAAGAAGTTTAATCTGCTGAGTCTTTTGGTAAATTTACCTTCCATAGAAAACAATTTATTAATTGGCAATAACCACTAAGATCTGTGATGAAGTCATGGCTGCTTTATCTCCAACAAGGTAATTCCATCTTTATGCAGCAAATTTTTCAGCTCCTCGATGTTTTGTCACTGATTTAGATCCATTAGGAATTCCAACATCTTTTTCCAGTATTACATAAACCTGTATATTATGTGTTTTCTGAAGGCAGGGTGGACACTTAGTTGAATGCATAGCGGTGGATTTTATAAAGCTTCTAATGAACCATAGAGAAGCATCAGCCTTGTGTGACTGTTATCTTTAAGGTTCAACTGACACAAGCAGCATATTCCAAAATATGCCTGTATGTCATTCCTTCATGCGTCCATCTCCCAGCTGAACCAAGAGGGTGTGAGGTAGCACACATGCCACAGACTCATCTAATTTCTTTTCCTCTAAGCACAGCTATTCTTGCTAAGCAACACACTGAGGGAAACAGGAATTTTCAAAACCTTTATTTTAGTCATTTAATACAGCTTTTGAAACAGGTCCAGTCCCACGGGGCTCCATCTGCAAAAGATTTTTTAAGAGCATATGACTAAGTGTACAAAGTGAGACAAGGATAAATTCATTCAGAGGCATCCAAAAAAACATATACCACTGATTAAGTAAAATGGCCCGAAGAATATCCATATGTCCTTTTGAGAGCCAATACACAGTTCACACTATAACATTGTGGACTGAGGACAGACTGTATTGGGGCCATTCATGGTAACCTCTAAGGAAATCAACTCACCTTTCCCTGTTTTTCTTTTACTAATCCTGAGAGGGTGCAGCCCAGGAGCTCAGTGGTAGAAGGTACAGGGAAGAAATTCTGAATAGTTCTGCAAGGGATCTTCCTGGTGGAGTCAGACAATTCCCAAATGCCATGGGAAACACAAGAGGAGGAAACACATTACTCCATGACCTCTACCAAAATATAAAATGGAGTCACAAGCAAGATACAAGATTTCATCCCAATATTAATTAAAACACACATGAAAAACAATCACACTCTTCTCTGCTAGAGCACCTGTACACAAAGTTTATGTTTGTATTGCAGGTGCCTTAACAACATGAGCTCTTTGTATGCTCCTGGTTCATCTGTATGATTCCATACTTTGGTTCATGGCCACTGGATATGACTGTTCTCATCAGACAAAGGGAAAAAATATATGAATATATATATGTGTGTTTATATATATATTGTGTGTGTGTGTGCATGTATATGAGGAGAACAGCATGTAAAATTTCCCGTCAGACCTGGGGGTAGCTCATGGCATATTCACTATGAGAAGAGTTGGAGAACACAGACAGAATAGGTGTGAAGGGACACTGAAAATTACAATCTGACCAAAGCAGCTGATGAGACAAAACATCTATATGGGAAATATTCAGTTGTACCATGCCAAGATCCAAGCAACAGCTGCAGTATTTCATAGAAACACTGTGAGCTCCAAGAAGCAGTAGCTTAGGGAAAACTCTAGAGATGCATATGGAATTCATCCAGTATTAAAATGTTTCATGGCATGCCACACTTACATGGGTGAAGTGGAAACTCACATCAGTTACAGATTCCTACATTTGGCTGTATATTTTTATACCCTTTCATCAGTTCCCAGTGAAACACAAATGTTGACTGTTTACACAGCTCTCAAATACCAGTTTCCAGGATCTTTTACTGATTGTGCAAGGATAACATTCTGTAATATTTTTAACCATTAATGTCTTATTCCTTACCACGCATTTTGCAAAAATTTTTGATTGCTATCTTTTGACTCTGTTTAATAAACATAACAAACATTTCACAGCTTTCAATGCCTACCTACACCACTATCCCCTCCCTGCCTCAATAACTAATGTAGATGCTGGTTTTTTAATTGCTTCTTTCAAGTATTCAAAATCAGTCACTGTTAGAGATGAAATACAAAGCAGGATGTTTTGATGAAACATATGGCAGACAAAACCTCAAGCAGACTGATAGGGATTATTGGCAGTTGTTCTTTTTCACTCCCCATTCTGCGGGGAATAAGATGCTGCTAGAGACCATCTGGGAAATCCATCTAGCAAATCCCTTGTTGTTGTAGGGATCTAGGACATCAACCATGATTCCAGTTCCTCACCGTTTTCCGTGGCATATTACAGCTGCACCACTGCTGTTTTCTATAAGGCTGAAAGTTATTAATCAGAACTCTGTGGACATTGTGAATTGAACTCTTGCATATCCTCTTGGAGTAAATGTCTATCATGTAGGTTCCCCTTTACAGAGGACTAGACTAAGTAATTAAAGTTAATTCCTCACAGTCCTGTATTTTGGTAAGTAATACAGTTATCTGTATCTATTATTTTGTTCATAAAAACCAAAATTTAAGATAGGTCTTCCATGAGTCTCCAGAAGCAGACAGAGGAGAATGACCAGAAAAGCTGAAGCAGCAAAAGGCAAGCAACAAAAGGAAAGATGAAAGAGAAGAAAATAGTTAAATAGTTTTAAAGTAGAATTCTACTTTTTTTTCCCCCTCTTTCCTCTGCTAAAAAATTGACCTATTCACTTCTCTCACATCACCCAACAAATCCAGCTGCTTGAATAAGTATCCAAAAAGAGCATTCAGGGTTCTAATGCAATTAATTATTCCCAGCAATTTCTATGGAGAGCACACAAAAGCACAGCTTGAAAGTGTATCAAGCATTCAGCAAGACATTTGACTACTGGCATTCATTCAACAAGAAAAAAAGATTAGCAAATGAGATATCTGTAAGACAACTAATAAAAATTTTATTTATTTTAAAATCTCATCAATATATTGCTATAACTGTCATTAAAGGAGAAAAACCTTTGGCTTCTTTCCTCTCTTTCCTCAGGACTTTTCTTGGTGTGTAGAAAATAATTCAATACCAGAAAGAAAAAATTAGGAGTAACATTCATTATTATCAACTTCTTGAATAACAATATATTTTTGAAGGAGTTGAGTGTGTAGAAAGTAGCCAAATAGGAAGCCATTCATCACAGATTAGTTTTGAGTATCAGCTCTTCAACCTCAGCATCTGAAAAATTAAAAAATGACAGTGCATTAAGTATAAATAATATTAAGACTAAACACAATCACAATAGGTAACAATTATTGCTGCCCCATTATATCTTGCTCAATTCACCATCAAATAGTGTTTAATCTTCCAAGAGCAAGATTTATTCTCAGTCTTTTTCTAGGTGACAGAGAAGCTGCATATGTGATAGCAGAAGAAAAAGGAGCAGCAAATCATTTAATGTGGTAAGACTTCAACACAAATTCAATTTCCTTCCTAATGTGGAAAAAAACCCAACAAACCACAATAAAAAAAACCCACGGAAATAAGAGTTAGAGATTGTAACAAGGCCCAGCCTTGAAGGTGTCTATCAGGAACAAATCTAGGCTGAAGTGAACAAGAATTTGCCTGACAGGTACAGACATGTGCTCCCAGACTGATAAGTTATAAAATGTTCTTGGCTGTAAACAGGGAGGGAAGTCATAATTTCAGACCTTACCTCCTTGATTGCAGAGGCACTTGATAACTTTTTCTCTTGTCTGAATAGATGTCCTGCCTCTAAAAGCAAGTTGGAGAAAGTCCTGCATCTCCTTCACGTTCAAGTGCTTCTTGCTCGATACGAGTGACGAAAAACTCCAAAGGTAAAAATGTATGAGGATAGACAGCTGGATCTGTGAGTAACACACATTCAATCTGGAATCAAGAGCACCACTTTCTGGTACTTGACCCATGTGCTCTTCCTCCTTTAAAACAAAATCTCTGAGAAAATTTATAAAAGGTCACATCAAAACTTAGTCTCTTCCATGCCAGGTTTACATTAGCTGGGAGTTCACACACATATGGAGCCAGATTGTATTCTCCATTACAGGTATGTAAATCTGGAGTATCATCATCAGCTTCCATTTAATTGACCTGAAGTTACATCACTGTAATGAATGCCCTGCAGGAAATCAATTTCACTTTCAAGAGCTTTGACTGAACATGAAAACCTGCTACTAAATGTACTTCCAGTGGGAAGAATTAGACACAGAACTGGTGGCATCATAGACAAAGGACTTTGATGAATATGACTGTTAGAGAACACTACAGAATTCATATTTTCGACAAACACAACACTGATTTTATTTTCATGCAGCTGCAGTGGCATGAAAAACATGCTCTTCAAAACAATGACGTATTTAGCCATTTATTATGGGTAACCCCCAAAATCAGAAGATTCAAGTCTGGAAAAAACAGTGCTCTATAAAACCATAGTTGTTACACTTGAACAGTGATTAAATAGTGCTTATAAAACCACTAAACTAACATAAAAAAATTTTTGGTACTAAAGAGCTTCTCGGTGCCCTCTAACAATTACTCTACGAAAGAGCAGCAAAAAAGAACTTTTTTTTTTCTTCACAGAACAAACATGCTTTATCCAAACAACAAATAAATTGACTTTTAGAGTCAGAAAACTGTGGTTTTCTCAGTTTACTTGTTTTCTAAAAGTAGGGAAGAGTAAAAAGAAGGTGTCAGATAAAATGGTAAAGTAAAACATAAAGGACTCAGACTTTTTGAGAGCAACTTCTAAAACCCCTATGCATGAAGCAGAAATTCATTGGGAAAGAGAAAAAAACAGGCTAATTTGTAGGTGACTGGGCAGAAAAAAATTAGGAAGTCACAAAACTTCTTGCATACACTTTTTGTTCACCTTTCATTGAAGTTCTCCATGCATAGGAGAAGAGAACAGGTTTATGTTCTATTGTAGTGCATCAATCTCCCAAGAAGAGAAAAGCACTGACATCCCAGTTACCTTTGCACAAACTTGAGAATAGCAGAAAAAGAAGATACATACTTCAACAGATCACTTGAGCCTGCCAACAAAGCACTTGAGCCTGCCTTCATACACCAAAGATGTGAGATGCAAGGCTAAAGATGTAGCATTGTATCATCTACACATGATCGTGGCAGGGGTGGATTCTGTCTTCAGTTCACTTCTTTTATCATCTTTACTTTTAAATCTCAGTACAAACTATTTCCACGGATTTAGTGGAAAGCAGCAATGATGGAACCCATTGGGTAAGTTGGATGGCAAAGCTTTTTAAGGCAAAGCTGGAACATGTCACCATCCTCTCCTCAGTGCTACGATTGGAATGGTGAAAGCAGACTGGACCCTAGTGGAGCTGCAGACTCATTCTGTGCTGATATCTCGTTGCTCCAGAGTGTTTATAATACTGGCTTTGCCTTCTGCCCCTACTCCTGCTGTTGTTTGCTCAAAATCTAATATGCCCCTGCTTGTAGTAACATGTCAGGCCAGGTTCTGACGAACCTTTCACTAGACTTTGCTTCACTCTTCATAAGTTATTTATGACTCTAGCAAACAGTATTTCATGCTAAGTCTCTTCCTAGTCCTAACAATTAAGCCATAAAATAAGGCTGTCAAACCCCTGGACTGCAGACTCTTAAGATATTTTCATAAACAAAACATCAGTCAGTAAAATATGGCATTGCTTGAACATTTTCTATCTGACCATGCAAATGGAATAAAATATACCAGCTAGAACAAACAGAACCAAAAAAGTCTAATTTCTTCTTATGTCATATCTAGGTAGTGAGATCCAACTTCAAGCAAGGGAGACAATGAAAAGTTCTGAGAAGAGATGAGCTGGAATTAAAAGATCCTTTCTGACAGGCTAAACTGTCAATCCAGATTAATTATCTTAATTTGGGCATTTAGAAAAATAAACTAGATGGGCAAAAGGGTATTTTATTTGTACTAGAAAAGCCAACATGTAGAGTTTAGTGGTATCCTCAAAAGAGGAGGGACATTTCTATCTTACCCTTTCCACCTTCCTTCCTGCTTAGAGCTGAGGTAACCATGTCATATAAGGACCACAGCACAATGCTCCCATTCAGCTGAAACCTGTCTAACCCACTCTAATATAAATAATCAATGATGATGGAGGAAAAAAAAATTGAATTATTAAGTAAAAAAAGAAAGAAAAAACCCCCAAAACATCTCCAACACTGTTCTTAATAACATGCAAATTCCCAAAGTCTTCATTTTAACTCCTGCTTCAAGTAGATGAACTCCTGTTTAAAATTTTATTAACAAATTTTTAAAATAAATTACTTCATAAGTTTCTTGATAGGCCTCTATCAGTCTCGATTAAAAGTGCTGCAATTCCTAAGGATTCCACTTGCTTTAGAAAAAGCCATATGCTCCCTTATTTTCTGACCATGGCCATTTCCCCAAGGAAACCCGCAGACAGAAGCACAGGGAACTAGACAGGAGTGACTCCACTTGCCTCAGAAACTCAATGTCAGATGTGATGATGTTCACTGGATTTAAGGAATGACCTTCCACCTTTTGCTAAGATGCAATCACATATTTTAAAAGGAAAGAGAGTGAGCAAGAAATGCATTCTCCTCATAGATGGTGTCTGTCTGTGGCTAAATTCATGTGCACTTTTGGAAACCAGATGGATTCACCACAGATGACAACAGGCTTATCAGTATAATTGCATAACCAGGTCAGGCTGCTTGGACAGTCATACCTGGTTTCCCTTAGTACTGATGAGCTCCATCAAAACAGATGTTACAAGATTCTACAGCTGGACTAACCACTGAAGATGACTAAATTTTAACTGGAATATTGTGCAGGAGCTTCAAACTTCACCCAGGACCTCATGCATGCTGTGCCTTTCAGATACCATACAAGGTTACAGCCTTTAAATACCTTCTTGCAGTAGGGCCTGTGTTAAAAGCAGACCATGCCAGGCTAACCTGCCACAGTGTAGGTACATCCATTACAACAGTGTTTGAAGTTGCAATTGCTGGAAGCAAACAGCCCTCAGCAATGGCTCATGTTCTTTACATCAAGCTGTAGAAAAAAGGTTGAGAAACACTTCAAAGGCCAAGCATTAAAGGAAAGACAGAATGATTTTAGTTTTAGAGACTCCATGAAAATTCTACCTCATGGTGAACAACTGTAACTATAATAACATGCACATTAGAATGCAGTATTATAATTAAAGGTCATGGTATGCAGCAATCATTATTTACTGTTCTCTCCTTTAAAACTATGCTTTTCTCTCCTGACTTAAAGGAAAAATTTCTTATCTTATGCAATTCTTCGAGAAACCAATTACACACTTGAGCTAAACATAATGCATATTAACTTATCATACCACACATCCAGAGAGACTCGGCGTGTCCAACTTTCTACCAGAAATTTCATCTGGTAGAAAGAAAGAAAACAAACTGGTTGCAATTAGTAGGTATCTGGACAAAATGGGCATGTGTATTGTCCTTGTCACCTGATTTTAATACCTCTCCTAGGCATTTATGATCAGTAGCATGTATTTCTATCTGGAAAATCCCACAAAGAATTTTCTGCATATTAGGAGTGCCCCTTACAACACAGACATAACAAACCATTTATTAATCCAGGTAAAATAATAGCGTCATGTAAGTATGACTGGTGAGTTTAAAAGCCTGTTTTCACATACTATATTAAAATAACATTGTTATCCAAATGCAAAACAGACAAAATCATTTAAAAGGAGTAGGCTTGCTGTATTTAATGAAATTAATAATGAAGAAGAGATAAAGGTATATAATAATTTTTCAAAATAAAAGATATGGTACAGGAAGTAGCAACAATAAAAGAGTCAGCAAAAAAAAAAAAAACACCTCAGTGCTACAGAGACTTCACCACAGTCATAAAAACACCTATCAGGCTCACACATAAGTAATGATCTAAAATATTTTATATGTGCACGTAACTATTTGAATTCATACAACTACATTTGCAGAGCATTTGTTGATGAATACTTTCTAAGTGTTTTCTAGTACAAAGACCCAGACCACTTAAGTATTTTTGCAGCTATGCAAAATTTCACAAACTTCAGTTTAGCCCTAAATGGTTGTAGAAATTTCTTCTGCTGTGAACAGGTAGGTCTTACTGGAGGATCTCTTTCCTAATATAAGCTTAATAAAAGTATATATATATATAAAAAGTGTATATATATACACACATGTGTACATATACTCATTAAACACTATGAAAACCCATTTTGTCCTTGCACAACAAATTTTCAGTGCATTGTAAATAATTTTGGATCGGATTTTAAGGTTGTTACAATTCGGCAACTCCTTCCACTGCACTCAGGTCATGATCTTTTTGTAAAAAGAAGAGATTACCACACATACTCACTGCCTAAACTGAGGATTCAAAGTAACACTGTCCACTGAAATGACATACTTGTTTAGAGTGCTACTAACACCAGTTTTAAAAATCATATTCTGAAGTAACTGAACCAAGCATTCTTTAAATAATATACTGTAGTTGTTCACAGGGTTATCTAATCCCCAGTTATTTATCAAGAGTTTTTTCAGGCAAGAAGACTTAGTTAATTCTTAAAAAACACAAACTCTACATTTCTTACAAATCATTAATTATGTCCTCTGTGTCTAAAGGCCTGATTCTAAGAAAATGTTAAGTATCCCTGTTTTGACATCCAAGATTTTTTGCAGAATAATACCACTATTTTTGCAAACTTTCCCTATAGCATAAGCTTATCATTGCTTCAAATAGGTATGGACAATATGAATATTCTGAAAATTTACCTTCCACAAAGAAATAACCATTTTCAATAGAGATTTCCCTTTTAGCTCTCACATTTTCAAAACAAATATGATGGAAAAACTACCATTTTTATCTCAACAGCTTCTTCTGATCAAAATTCTGCAGCAGATACAAAACTATCTATCAAAAAATATCAGCCAAGAGATCCTCCTAGCTCCATTCCTTTGTCTCTGAGTTTCACAGTCTTGACTATCCCAAGACAATAACATCTTGTGCAGGTTAAATGGGACATTGTAGAAGTTGGAGGAAGCATAATGTATTTCTTCCTCCAGTACTAGCCCAATAATTGAAATATATTTCCCCTCACTTAGAAAGTAGATATTTTCTTCAGTAACTCATCTTACAAATCTCTAAAAAATTTTGTTTATCTCAGGACTGTGTTCTTCCTGAAGTCTATATTTAATAATCTTTACTACATATCTAATTAATCGTATACTTAAATGAACTCTAAACATCAACATGAGTTTCACTAGGACAAAAAGAAGAAACAAATCTGCATATTGTTGGCAATATAGAGTGGGCAGAATGACAGCAAGTGTGAAAGAATGTATTGATGTGGGGGATGATTCTGGCCTCCTAAAATTTGTAAAGAATGAGATGACTTTGATTGTCATCTAAATTCATTATAGATTTTTAACACTTTTTGATATGTTTTTTCTGGCATCTGAGTTGGAACTGACTGAAATTGGAAAGTGAACATTAGGCTATGTTCTTGTCTTAGCTATAAATGAGTGTCATATTAAGACTCCTCCCCATCTTTGCCAAGCTTATTTGTTTATTTGCAAGAGTGATGGCATAAGCAACAACCTACCTCAGGCAAAAGAGCCTGTGTGTCTGTCAATATTTGGGTGATGGGCCCATAAAAGGTTCATTAGAACAATCTGCCCTGAAGCAAAAGAAGATACCATTCATATCAGCCAATTTGGGACCCACTGTGCCACTCAAAATTCTGAGTGAATTCAGCACTGGGGTTCATACACAGGCAGAGACTACAGCTAGTCAGAACATTTTCCATAAAATGCAGGTTTGTGAGAAAAAAAGTATTCCGTACAGATAAACAGTTTCTCACAAAGATTTCACAGAGAAGGTGTTGGGATACATGGCTTGCTTAAGAGCCATGAGAAAGACTAACAATCTCCCATTTAGTCTCCCTTTGTTCTACCCACTAAAACTTAGACACTTAAGTTGCAAAATCATTACAAGTTTTTATTTTTACTCCAGAGGCAATGAAGATAAGAGATAAAACCTCAGTATGATTAAATGTTGTTCTCTAGATATCAGTCATGTGTTATCCCTTTCTAAGTATGTCTAAGGATTTTAACACTCCTGTTTCAAAACCCTGTAAAAAAAATGTGCCTATACAAGGTATGTTGTCAGGCTACTGAAAGGTAGTGACTAGCATTAATAGTCTTTGGATCCAGGACTCACATCCTATTATTGCTGCTGTAAAAGTGGGCAGCCATCAGATCATCAAATACTTAAAAATAAAACCAACCAACCAAACAAAAAAAAACTTGTAAGATCAGTGGGTAAAAAACTTGTAAGACCAGTAAGATCAATGGGTAAAGTCTATGATACATGCCATTTATTCACCCTCCCTACTGTAGGCCCTCATGAAAAACACCATCCTAGAAAGCTACGTAACTTAATCTCTAAGATCTGTCTTTATCTACAAAATAACACCCTTGCTTCTCCTTACCCACATAATAGAAACTACAGCGAAAAGCCCTCAGGGGATTACAGCTTCTTAAAGCAAACTTGTCAGTTTTAATTCAGGTTAGGTGCCTGCGTAACACGATCATGAAGAGACCAAATCAGTTCCTTTCAGATGTTGATAATTCACTGGTAGGAATTCTCTTGGCCATACACATTTAACATTCATGGATTAATTCTAGTCCAGGTTTTGGTGAGAAAGAGTTAATTTTCTTCCTAGTAGCTGGTATAGTGCTGTGTTTTGGATTAAATATGAGAATAATATTGATATCATACAGATGTTTTAGTTGATGCTAAGCAGTGTTTACCCCAAGTTAATGATTTTTCAATTTCCCAGGCTCTGCTGGTGAGCAGGCGCACAAATGGCTGTAAGGGAGCAAGTCAAGGACAGCTGACGCGAACTGGCCAAAGGGATATTCTGCACCACAGAGAGGATTGCCCAGTATATAACCCTGGGGGGGCTGGCCACAAAATGTCAATCACTGCTCAGACACCGACTGGGCATTGGTCAGTGGGTGGTGAGCAACTGTATTGTGCATCACTTGCATTTCTTGGATTTTATTCCTCTTTCACTTTTTGTTGTATTCTTTTTCATAACAATTATCAGTAGTAGTAGTAGTAGTAGTAGTAGTAGTAGTAATACACTTTACTTTATTTCTATTATTAAACAGGTCTTATCTCAACCCACAGGTTTTACCCTTCTTCCATTCTCCTCCTGACTCCACCAAGGCAGAGAGGAGAGAGGGGAGTTAGAGAGTAGCTGTGAGGTACTTAGGTGCCAGCAAGGGTTTAAACCATGAAAATTCTACAGATACATAATAGAGGTGATGAGATGGCCATCTGTAAATACACATACATATATATCTCCATATTTATACACATATATATGTATCACATTATTTACATACTTTTTTTTTCAAAACGGTAATGTAGATAGTTCTTAATAAATGGATTGATAAAATTCATGTCTGATGGAGAACTTCACCATTTTTGCCTGTGAGTCAGCACAATATATTTGCCTATACATATATATTCACCCATGTACATCCACATACACTTAATGTACGTATGCATCATATATGTGTAACAGAGCATACAAATCTATGTGTGGCATTTAAGAAATGATCTGACAAACATTAGACACATCACATTAAGTGCTTAGCTGGGAATAACCTTTAGTTAGGCCTCACAAATCTTTTTCTTTTCGGAACTACATGCTTCATATCTGGACCATGTGGAAGCATCTTACCTTGCTTCCATTTTCTCTTGCCTCCCGTTCCATCTTGAGATCAGAAATTAGGAGAGTCTTGTATTTGTTCTTTCCATTACTGCTGTGATCATCTAGTCTGTATTCTGAAGTCAGCTGAGCAGAGAGGGGGCTGTCACTCAGGTTCAGAGGCTGTTCATCCTGCTCCAGATTTGTTTTGCCATTACTGTTGGTTTCTGCCATCTCCCTGCAGTGTGTTCCCCCTGAAGCATTGGAACTGTGTCCCACGGTCTCATTGCCATTAAAACTCTCTGCAGCTGAATCATCTATTAAAAAAGATACATTTTCAGTCACATGCCACGTAATCATCTCTGTCCAGTTAAAAGTAATGTATATATTCACAATGTTTTTTTCAAAACAGAATAAAAGCTGTTTATATTACTGGCACCAGTAAATTTCTGTAATAAGCACAAACACACTCCTCCATGTTTTCAAGTAAAAGCTTTAAGTAAATCCATAAAATATTATTAAGTAAAGGGAAATTGTCTGGGCTAGCACTTTAGAACCACTGTGTACATAAAGAATAATCACAAAGGAATTTTAGGGACAAAGTGATAAAGTCTGCCTTGATCAGTCTGGCTGTCCATATGCCTATGGATCTATTTAGATTCTTATACCACGCTCATTAGTGCACTATTACATATTTCTGAAATCAACAGAGGTGCATGTGGTACTCAGAGAGAATCTGAATCTCAGGTTTAAGTGTGCAGAACAGCACGTGTCATATTCATAAATATCTTCTTGCAAAGATACAGTGTAAATACATCTGATGTGTTCACTGCTGGCTGCAGAAATTATACTAGAAGAGTTGATTCCATAAAGATAAAGATAAAGATAGATAAAGATAAAGATAAAGATAGATAAAGATCCTGTCTTCATTTTCTTCAGCTGCCCATTCACTTCTTTCATTCATGGTGTGTTATAATATACTTTAAAATATTAATAAATAGTGGACTAAATTATAAACCTGAAAGCCCCATCCAAAAACTCTGGATGTGTCATTGTTACCCTTAAGATTTTATGGCTGGATTGTATGATTTTAATATGTGTCTTCACATACTTATGGATTTGTGTACCCTGTTCTTGTCAGTACTGGAATTTGCCACCTGTCCTACCACTCAGCCCTTCCTTTACTTCTAAGCAATCATTTGGCCTACAGGCTATCTAGCAAAACATTTTATTTTTCAAAGGATTAAATGGCAGTAGAATTTGGCACTCACTTTGCCCTCTTCTTGTTATCTAAAGCACCTCTGTTTTGGCAATTTACATAGTTTTGCTAATGGTGCAAACACCTGCTCAGGGCTCTACAAGCATTTGCTCATTGCAGACTTTGAAGCTGGAAAGTCAGGAGTCAGGAATGCATTCAGATTGAAACTGGAGATATGGAATGAGATGGACCTTAATACATTAACACCTTAATATACCATTTTTTTGGGCCCTTCTAAACAACTTCCATGGAAAAGAAGCGAACACATTTATACACGTGAGGAATTTTAAAAAAACCCATGAGGACACATCTTTTAACAGATGTGCTCAGAAATACTCATGCTTTAACTACATGATTAATCAAATTGTTGACTCACCATCATTATTACAGTAAAAAGCAACTATTCACCGCTCTCAGATGAGATTTTTAAAAGAGAAGAAAATAGTGGATAAATGGGTAGTGATCTAATTCAATTAAATACTTAGAATGGCAAAGACAAGCTATCATACATCATTCTCTTACTTGCTGCACTCAAAAAACATGTTTATGCCATAAATACGTACAGGACTGGGCATGTAGTACGAACATACTTTTTAAAAATTGCTTTGTTTTGTAAACCTGTAAAAAAAACCTAGTTTTCTAACAATACCAATTAAGAGTCATAATTTTTAAAAAAGTTCTAAAACTATTGGTTACAATAAAAACCAAACAACTATGCTTTGGTATGTATCAGTTTTACATTACTTCTTGGGAATACCAATGTATATACAATAAAAGACATAACATTCCCTGAATAAGACCTTTAAATGTGTACACCAAACTAACTTGTAACAGAGCAATGCTGCTTGAGGATTTCAGCTATGTAAGTGAATAAAAAGAGCAGGATTTATCCTTAATAAAGCTTATATCATGCCCTGAGACTTTTGTCATCAAGGCCATAACACATAAAAAAGGCTAAAATTCTAACATACATTATGAAATAAAAAAGTTTTACTACTCCAAAATAGAAAATGGAATTCTAATATAGGGTCTTAATTTTTTTTAAAGAAAATAGACAAATTTCCATATTTTAAAACACATATTTTAAAAGCTCTGAGATAACAGAAAGAAACCCAGAGATTTTTTTAACAGAGAAACACTTTGATTACTGTTGTGTTTAGGACTGTTAACAGATAATTGGCTTCTTGATTAACAGTTTAAAAAGTGACAGTTAGTTTCAAATTAATTAAATCAGTTACTGAATGGGTCACTGAGTGAGGGATGTTCTTCCCTTTGAAGGGCTCGGAAAATTCCCTGCTGTCAGAAGCAAAGACAGAAACAAGTGAGTAACCAGAGGATACAAGGAACCACCTAAAAGGTGGGGGCACTGCCTACCCAGCAGCACACACGTCTGATCCCTCGGGAACTTCTGTGTGCTGGCACTCCAGTGTCCTGGCTCATGCAGTGCAGAGGAACCACTACCACGACACAGAGGGCTGAATGGGAATGATGAAAGCTGTGCTAAGAGCTAGATCCAGGAACAGCCAATACTCAAGCACAGCTGTTAGTTTTGCCTAGCAATAATGCTTTAATTTCTTTTTCTGTTGCCCTGTATGACTTACAGTTGACAACTAAACCTTACAAATGTGTGAGAATGTTACAATGCAGAAGAAAAAATAATCTTGTTTGTTCTAAAACATGACCACTCAAAAGAAGTCCTATGTTGGGTAAATGTGATCAAGCATTGTAGTACTCTGAAACAATATAAAAAGTTTTTGTAACATTTTTGCTGTTCTTCACAAAAGCTTAGCTGTTTGACGGCAAATCCTGGTTTCTACTAGAAAGTCAAATATCTGTTCTTTCAGTAATTTAACCTTGCTTTTTAGAGATGGGAACTTGTTTGTCAAGATAATGGTCAGGAGAATGGCCACAATGGGTATGGTATAAATCACACTTTTGTCAAGTAAACAGAAATACATATTTCCATAAAAGAGATGAAGAATAAATAGAAAGTGGTTTAGTAATAGTTTCTTACAGATGTTACCAAGGTAACCAGATTACAAGGTTGAGTACATTTCTCCTCCCTGGGTAGCTGTCTATTTTTGCTAAGAATAAGGCTACTTTACAGCAAGAGTTTCTCAGAAGGAATCATAAATATGGAACACATCAGGAATGACTGGGTTTGGGGAGAAAGGCAAGATGGTCTCGCCCAGGAGAGGAAAGTGATGTTCATCCTTGGATATAGGAAACCACAGCCCAAACACCTCCTGACCACACCTGGGCCTGCAGGGACTGCAAGCACTCATGGCCATGACATGGATGCCAAGGGGCAAGAACAGATCCATGGAGACCTGTCCCTCAGATCACATTCCCCAGTGGCAACTGCCTCTGCTAGGGGCAGGAGGTGAGACCTCATCTCCTGACAGTGCTGGTGCAGCTGGTGAGTGGGGCTGCACCTAAAGCAGAGATGGCATTGGAACCAGCAGTTTGCTCACAGTTTTGTCACCTTCATATATCACAACCTCAGCAACAATGAACTGAGAATGCCAAAAGACTCTTCTCTTACCCCTCCATCCAACAGACGCAGAGGCACAGTGGCTTGGGAAGAGCTTGAGGAAGAAGGGGCTTTGTTCAGCTATGGCCACTGGCCCCTGCTCCTTGTTGGGAACTCCATAGAGATGGGGTCCAGCCCAGAGGAAAGATCCACCCCAGCCCAGCGCATGTGGGGCAGCAGCCATGACCAAACTGCAGAGCTGCCCTCCCACAGGAGGCTCAGCAAACCACAGCATTCATCTCTGGGCTCACTTCAGCCCCACTGCTGGTCAGAGGGCACTCCAGCCTCCCTTCCCACAGCTGGCTGATGAGTGCAGTATAAAACTCCACTGAGGCGAGGGCAGCATATTTTCAAATCCCATCTTGTCTGAACCATTGCTGCGGGGTGAATTTTATGGAAAGACCTCAAGAGAAGCCTGCCACAAGCACTGGGAGCTAAGAAGTGGGGGGAAGCAAAGAGGCCCCATGCCCTGCATTGGGTATTAGGGTAGTCATAGATGAGGCTGTGGGATGAGCTCACATCTTCATCATCACCCAGAAGCTGCTTTTACCCACAAGTATCAGCAATGACAGAAAATCAGCCATCAAATGCTGCTTGCTCAGGGCAGGACATGTCTTTGGGAACTGTGCAGCTGCCAAGCCCTTATCCCAGAATGCTGGAAGACTGCAAATAAATCTACAACTGGTTTTGTTACTTAAGCCCGAAAAGGGAGTCTGTCTGCAAAATATGTATTCACATCTGAAAACAGCAAAGTGGGGCCTCCTTCACCTATGCAGAGATCCTCTTCCAGGATTTAAAGAGCATCACCCCTCAGCAAAACACTCTAAGAGCAGAGGGAAGATATCTTTGGATCAGGCAGCAGCCACCTTCTTGCTGAAGCATAGGACACTTTCTAGGCTTAGGCACAGACTTCTCACTCATGGATCAATATTTCTTAAACCTCTTGGTGCTAACACTTCCTTCTTCCACCTTGCACACTGCTCCACATTGATCCTGTGCTCCAGTCTGAACAACACCCTTTGGACACCTTTAGTCCAAATATTCTCCACATCAGAGGTAATCAACAGAACAGGGGGTAGCGGCTTTAAACTGAAGGAGAGTAGGTATAAATTAGATTCTAGGAAGAAATGCTTTACTGAGGTACTGGAAAAACTTGCCACAAGAAGTTGTAGATGCTCCACCTCTGGGAGTGATTAAGGGCACACTGGATGGTGCCCTGGGCAACCTGGTCTAGTGGAATGCTGTTCTACAGTTCTATGAGTCTAATTTTCAAAACAAGATCTAAAGTATTTTTTTTACTTCAAGTTAATGTCTTATCACATTGCATTACAGCTTCCAGTTCCTCCTTCCAGATCCCACTGAGACCAGCAAGATACAAAGTCACACCAGCTTTATTTTTGAGCACATGAGAATTCCAGATTCCTAGCTCATTGCAGTCATCACTGTGTTAGCTTTTCTCTCTGCTTTTGAAGGAAATTTGGAAATGGGGGAAGAAAAGACAATGCCAAATAAAGCCCAAGCAAACAGATGCTCTAAGTTTTGATGCTTGGAACTATTGCATCCTTCACTTCAATTATCTGCCACAGACATTCACATTACCATGGCCTAAATCTCTGCCCCAACCCAATTTCCCTGTACATCTTAGATTCTGCAAGGTGATATCAGTGGCAGTTGGTATTTTAAGGACACTCTCATTTAGAGCAGGAAACTAGGTCTTAATTTATAGGAATGTTCTACATTCTCCTACATTCTCCTACCATCTCTAGATTTATGAATGGGCCAACAACATATATACATACATATATATATATACATATATATACCTAGAATTAGAGATTCTTTGGTTACAACATACAGTCATTCTACCCAGAAAGAGCTGTCTTCAGACCAGATATGTCAAATGCTCAACACCATTCTCAGTAAGAGTGCTTTCTTAAGGAAAGCAAGTTGAAGTGTGCACCAAATCTTGCAGGAATAACAAGTTCATCAAACACTTGTTTTCTGAGAGCATATATTTAAGATCTGAATTCTGATATAAGTGTTGTTGAAGTACTGTGAATCGCTATCCAAGGTACAAATATATACTCTCACTTGTCTCCTTGAGAGAAAAATCTCCAGATGTTCTAAAGGATCTCTTAGCTATCAATTTCATACTCTAAATCATCCAGAATTCTCATATTCCTTGCAGGTAAGACAGGAATGAGTTAGCAATCCATTCTACATAAAGACAAATCCCTGACTATATCCTGACCCTCTCTCAAATTACCTCTTAGGTGAGAATGCAATTAAGATTTGGAGCATGCTTTAACAGTTTATACAGTTAGCATTTCAACTACCTAAAACATATTTTACTAGTAAGTAATGCACAGGGCTGGGCTTCAGCTCTAAGAGCAGTAGTGTGGCACAGTCCTGCAATCATACAGCCACATGGAATTTCAGCTCCACTTAAAGGGCAGAAATCCTACTTAGGATTCATGGTAATTCAAGGCAATTAATCTTATAACACCTTTGGCTTTTTGAGACAGTCTGACTGCATGACGGGACCCTACAAACCAATACCACTCCTGGTAATAAGGAGCCTGAATAATCACATCAAAAGAACAAGGCACTTGTTGGGGCCACTTTGTTCATTCTGCTCTAAGGAATAGAGATGGGGGAGGGTCCACATGCAGACAGACACTGATGCCTGAAAACTCTGAGGTACCAGGCACTCAGGTTAAATGAACATTTTGAGTGGGCTGCTTGTCGACAGAGCATCTCTGAGAGCAGCAAGATGGGTAACTGTTCCTTCTAAAAGGAGGAGATTGGAAGTGAATGAGCTGAGTGGGATGAGTGAGACTGAAACTTTTTGCTGTGCAAATGCAGGCTGTCATAACACCCACTCTTAAGATTGTCTACCAAAATCCTGGATGATGAAGGTTTCTTTAGTCTTGTTGAGCTGGATACCATCAGCCCAGACCTTGAAAACACCACCTTACACCCTTAGCAACCCAATCCATTTGAATATGGTCACATGCAAGAGGCAGTACTGCAGACCAGAGAGTGGCAGGTTCAAGACCAATTTTGAATTACCATGCTATTCTCCTTAACCTGTGGCTTCAACAGTGCATGTGCTTTATTTTCCTATGTTAAAATACAACTCTAATGAAAATAATACACTGCATAAGCAAACATTATAAACTGAGTTAAATCCCTTCCACAATTCCACAACACCAAGGCAACCTTCCTAATGGGGATTAACGAAAAAAACACTCTTTTGGTGGCAACAGACAGCAGACAGGTTTGGAAGAGGAACACCATGAATCAGACAAAAGGTGGTGTACATCGCTGACTCACAGAAACTTCTGTAGTATAAAATATTATAGCGACTTTTCTAAATGAACTGATAAAAGGGCAAGTACACATTTCACTCCCACCACTTTTCACAAGGACTGTTTAATACTAATTTGTCACAGTTATGTATTTGGTTATGCTTCATTTACATCACAAGTCAGGTTTGAAGCATAAGTTCAATACATAACGTAAAAGCCAGTCCAAATCAACCCTATCTATTCATCATCTCCATTCCCTTTCATATTGTTATATAGAAGCCAGGGGTTGAATTAATGGAGGTACAAAGGTGATCTCAGACCTTCCCATTTCATAAAGCATAAGAATGGTCATAGTTTGTGAGATAAAAAACCCATTTAGTCCAATATCGTATCTCCTAATCAGTGGTTATTAGGAGATGTTTAGAGAAGAGCATATACAATTCTTCCTCTTGTGGATTGCTGAGCCCTTTATCATTTCAAACACAACTTTCCTGAGCAGGATGTGGCTTCTAGTTATGTGCTGATGCTCAACATGTTTTTTCCTTCCAAGTATCCAGTCTTTCTTTGAACCTGTATTAATCTCAAGCACCATTCTCTGCTCCTCAAAATAAATTACTGCCACTCTTTCTGTTTCCACTGTCCTGTATCAAGGAAACAAAGCACAGGAATTAAGAGGTGGGCAAGAGCCTTTCCAGAGGACAGAGAAGGGTGGTATGCACAGAGCTCCATCCTTTTATTCCCAGTGAGACTACATTTGGTCCATTACAAGAACATGTATTAATTGTCCTCTTCAGTTAACCTCAATAACAATAACAATTATTTTTCTCCTTTTGACATATATGCTTTCCTGATGGCATTGCCTTCTGTGAATTCAGCTATGAAACTCACTGCATTGAATTTAAATCTGAAATGTCCATCACTTTCAGTGATACTTATCAACAAATTCCTTGATGTTATTTTCAGTGGTGGAGGAATAGGACAGGAGCTACTTCATATGATCAGTCACTGCATACATTTATGAAAAGAAAAAGGAACAGAGAAAACTGATCCTTAGCCTTGTCAAAAAGAGTACAGTAATTTTGATATACACATGCACATACACAGTGGAATCAGCATTAGACAAGCTGTAAATCTTCCTTCATTATTAAACAAACATTTCAGTAATTCACAATTTTCCATGGTTAAACATCTCTTCTTGTTGGAGGCACAAAACAGGAAGCTATTCTATTCAAGTATAATGCTAAATAACAGAGCAGTGAACAACTGCCACTCCATGACATCAACAACCGTCAGAAAAATCATACTGCCCTGTCAGTCACAACATTATAGAAGGGCTCATTTATAAATCTTGCACATTTACTTTTTTGCCTGCAGAGTGACTGTCCCTGCATATGCACAGCAAGGAGATGAAGGAGCATGTCTATTAGGAGGGTACTGCATAAAAAACCAGTTTGAAAGCTCACTGGGTGTACAGTGGCCTTATTACTACTCTGTATCTAGCTCGTCCTTGCTCTTTGGCATTTACACTTCAGAACACAGAGCCCTTACTGCCTCTGGGGAGAAAAATCCCTGGTTTTCCCCTTACTCTGGAGAAACTTCCAGGGTGCTTTTTATGGCAAAGACTCTATCAAGCAGTTCTCAAGGCATAAAAACTGCAATTCTTCCTAAAGTTTTTATGACTCATATAGGATCATATTTGACAGGCAAAATGTCATCTGGCACTAAGAACATGGCTTAGAGCTCCACCTCTGGGCAAGCACTGCAGGAACAATTCTCAGCCTGACAACACCAGTGGTGCCAGAGGTATTGTCTTATGCTCATCCCAAAGAGGACTCCAGACTGCAGAGCAGTTTATTGATAAGAAGCTAGGAACCGAGGAAGGCTGGGAGACAAGCAGGCAAATAGGGCTCAGGCAGGCAAATAGGACTCTTATGTTTGAGGGTCACTAAAATTCCAACCCTGCACAAAACACATCCGCAACAAAAATGTTTGAGACTGCAACATATTGTGAAAGGGAGAAAAGTGAAGCTTTTTCTTTAAAAAAGAGGTAACCTAAGAGATCTTGCCCTCTCCTCTACTTTGTCCAGTAGGAAGAGGCTTATGCTTTAGCATAAGCAGCTGCTGCCACTGTTCCTGGCAACATGAAGAATCTGCTGCTGTGCCAGTAGCAGACAAAGAGTAACATGTAGGTGCATATTTTGTGCCAAAACTGCAACCCAAATGTAGCAGAAAGGAATTATGTTAAACTTATCTACCATTTGGACGTAGTGTGGGTGTGTACTGTTGAATTTTACTTCATCAGGATTTGCCAGAAAACAAAAGCAAAGAGGACAGATCAAGTTAGGGTCAGTAGAGGCAGTTCTGTGCAGACTGGATACCCCCAAGCCTGGATTTTTTTTATAAAGCCCTTTAAAATATATCCCACCAGGTTTAGTGTGTTGAGTGGGTTCAAACAGTGATGTCAGTCTGAATTTCTTTCTGGAAGCCCTGAGCGCAAGCAAAATAAGTAATTGTTTGACAGCTCTGCATCCCCTCAGCAAATTGCTGCCTACTCTTCCATAAGAGCAGAGGCTATGGAAAGGCTCATTTATACCCCCGTCATCAGTAAAACTGAGAGAGAAAGGAGGGAGAAGCCATAAGAATAAGCAGAAATGGCTACTTTGAGCTTCATATGTCCTTAACAACATTTACCCCACATTCTGACCTGGGTCCCCAAAGTTTACAGTACAAATTGCTGGATTTGGCTGTTTGCTGTATTCCAGAGAGCTTAGTAGAAGTTTCCTCTAGAAATATGAAAAAGCATATGTCTTAATATTTTACTTGTCACTAGATTACCACAACAGAGTAGAAATAAGGAAAAAAATCTTACCTCCCCCACCAAAAAAAAAACAAACCAAAAAAAACAAACAAAAAAAAAAAAAAAAAAAAAAAAAAAAAAAAAAAAAACAAGGCAGAATTGGGAAAATATACCAATACATTCCCAGATATACAAAAAGCAAGAGTTCTGCTGAAGTTCAATGGATTCTATTATTGTATTTCAAGTTTTATTTTAGAACTATCTTGAAGAAGACTTGTAAGCATTCTTTATTTTTTATTTGTAATTTATACACATTGTCAGTAGATGCTAATCACTATTTAGGCATATAAAGCAAAGAGCAACTGAGATCAAAGTACCCTGTCAGTCCAATATTTTGAGTATCTCTATAATAACAAAAATAGTTCAACTGAGACAGCATAACTCTCAGTAACTATATTTCTCTAATAGTTCAGACTCATTAGACTCTTCATGATCATCTTTGTCACTCTGTAGTTCAGAGTTTCAAAATTACAATCTAATTTTCTTGTTTGGTTGGTTATTTACACAGAAAAGTATCATCTAAAGACTTGTATTACTTAAATTAAGGCAATTTTATTGTTACTTACAACTGCATACTAAAAGCTAGGACATGAAAACTCCTCAATAGAAGTGAAAATATTTCCTATGATTTTCTTTTTTTTTTTTTTTCATTTCATAATGTTGGCAAAATGAAGTAGTTTTTTGCAAAACATTTGTTTTTCACTCTGGAACAATCCTGTCAGAATCTTTCCACTCAGTTGTCTCCACTCACATTAACAGAGAGGCTTTCAGGAAAATTTCCTACCTCAGCAGAGAGTAAAACAAGTGCCTCTGATATTCACATACAGAAATTTAGTTTAAAAATAGGCAATAAACATACAATTGGGAAGAAGTAGAATAAAAGTATGTGGAATAGAAAGTAGAAACTTAGAGCCTTTGTTCTTCTGTGCAGTTCTAGTGTTATCAAATGTCAATTAAAACTTCCTCAATACATTAGGAAAGTGGATGTTAGCAAATCTGAGAAGTCAGAACAGTAAATATGCAAGTGTAGAGCAATCCCATAAGGGTTGCAACCCTTGCAAATGTGTAGCAACCCCATAAGGGTTGCTCTTTCCTTATTTAGTGGCTGTGATGCAATTAATGTTTTTGCTGAGACAGAGTGGCTGTGAGTCAAGTATACAACTCTATTACAGATAAACCATACGTTTAGAAATTCAATGAATTCCAGAGCTTGGAAACCTGCTATTACAAACTTCAGCAAATAAGCATGTCTAAGGGATATAAATTATATATCCCATTTCAATTTTGTTTGTTTTTGATTCTGCCACTTTAAAATGCTTTTAAGTGTCCATGACAGCATGTACATTACTGTTTCCTGCTTTGAGCATGCCATGGGTAACAACAGTAAGTGGTCTCCTTACTCCTTAAATAAAAACACTCTTCTGGTCACACAGGGCAGCACTTGATAACAGACTTGGCCTTTCTTCATCTGGCAAGCCACCATTTTTGAATGGTTATACCCATTATGCCTTTCCTATTGCATTTTTTACTGTATCAAGTGTAAGTTAAAAACATTCAGCATCTCCAATGTTTAAGTGCCAGCCCAAACACCACCAAAAGAATGCAAAAGGTGGTGAGTCAGCAGTGCTAAAAAAGTCAGCAGTGCTACCTGAACAGAAAAATACTGCCACTGAGGTAAAGGACACAGTTTATTTGGAGCCTCTCTAGCATACTGACTATAATTATAAGGCAGAAAAATAAGCAGTGCTGATGATTGACCTCCTTTTGATCTAAAAATCTGTCTGAGGTAGTGAATGCCAAAACTGCCAAATGAGATGTATAGACATTATCATCCTCAAGATATTAGAATCTGTTTGGAAGTTTACAACAAGTAATGTTCCTTCCTACTACAAAACTATATGGCCCAAGTCAGAAGAATCCTGAAGTATGTAATATAACTTGGGTTGAAAAATGGCAGATTTGCAAACTCTACCCACAAATGTCCATGATGTGAGGCATTTGACGCCAATCGGATGGAATTACACAGAAGATAGCAGAGCTCCCATGAGGTATAAACACTACAGGAAGGTGTCTCCTACCTTCATTAAAGTCACCACTTTTAAATCCCAATTTGCCTATAATCCTACAGGTGTTGATTTTCAATCTGACTGACAAAATTAAAACATGCCTTTTTGTTTGCAGAAACTATTTTCAGGGGAAAAAAAAACTCAACCATGTTTTTTTCATCCATGTCAGTAATTTTTTTTCACAATTCCCAAAATACAGATGAGAATTTGGTTATACGTTGGCCAAAAAGGGACTAGAATAAGAGGAATATGAACACAAAATACAAAAAGGGAAAAAACGTTTTTTCTAGATCGTCAGTTGTCACAATACTGCTGTCAGGCCAAGTAATCATGACTCAGAGCTCAAAAACTTCACAAAGGAGCTGACATATAGCTCTGGCATATCTACTGCTAATCCTCACCAGAGCTGTGGACTTGAAATTTTCTCTGCTAAGCCACCTGACTAAGCAATGCATCTCTTGTTTCAAACTTTCCCTCCCAGTGATATGCAGTGGATTCTGCTTGGATGGGGAACAGAGCAAGTATGAGAGTGTGTAATGAACAGCACTGGAAATGAAAGATTAAAAAGTGAAAACTTCATGCACTTGAAAACTTTTGCATGAAGGCCATCATTTTACACTTCCTTTCTGGGAAACTAATGCCAACAAATACACTACAGGTTCTTGAACTTAATACTATTTAGTAACTTTCAAAAATTTTCTTCTCATTAGAGGCAGTCAGCTTGCCCCTGATGAAACATCACTGAGAGCTAGACTTAAAACCAGATTACTCAAAAAGGCCAGAAAATAGGGCACATAGAATACCACCCTTCAGAGAGAAACCATGAGCTCTTTTGCTATTCTTTGCAGACTGGTGAGATTTCTTAGGAAGTAAAAGAATTATTCCATTATTCTAATTCGCTTAAGGGCTTCTGTTAGCCCAGGAAAATTAAGCAACAGCACAGAGCACACACAGCATTAATTGTTGCATGTGCTATTCCTGTGCTTTGCACTACTGATAAAGCAACATTGCCAATGGTATTAAAGAATATTTTAATATCAGCAAATCAGTCCTATTTTCACTCAAATTTCAACAGCTATTTATGTACAAATTGTTGCTGAATGTCAGAGCACTAAAAAGGAAAAGAATAAAATCTTTCCAAAGAGTCCAACTGTAATACCTGCTTGGCCTCCTTATGATGTGGGACTGACTGAGAATAAAGGGCAGCATGGAATTGCAAAAAAGGACCATTGGGCTGGCCTAACAGATCTGTGTGTGGAAACCAATAAGCTGCTCCTGGTAAAGCAAGAATTCTGTCCGCAGATGATTTTCTCTATGGCAAAGCTAGCTTGGTGAGGAAAGGGAAGCCTGGAGTAAGAGCACTCAGATACTGGTGTCATTTTAAATAGAGAAGTAAAGATGAAGACATCTCAAAATCTGATCTATAATATTTTTCCCTTTACATTCTGTAAACAAGATTATTTGACCCATGGAATACTTTATATTTTAAAAGGATCAGCATTGTATAGCTACTTTAATCTAATTGAAATGCACATTTGAAACAGAAACAGATGTATGTCAAACAGCTGTATGGCAGACCTATTCCCAAGCTTCCAGAAAACTTAGAAAATAGAGTGTTTGCAAAAAAAAAAAAAAAAAACAATGATGAGAATAAGTAGCAATTCTACTAATCTTTTTTTCTGCTTAGTTAAATTGCAAATGTCCCTCAAAACAACAGAATCCTGACAAATTCTTTCAAATTCTAGATCATTACTTTGCAATTCCTAACATCCCCTTCATAAAATGATCACCTTCCTTCAATAATAATAATTACAAACAATTTCTGAGAGAACTGTATTTTTCAAAAGCTAAGTTAGAAATTTATAGAAGCAGAACATGGATTTGAAGATGGGTGTGAGAACAGATTAACCTGATTTCTTCTGGGGGGGAAAGTTTTTACCACTGCATAGAGTAGAAAAGTTACACTTCTGAAACACACTATTTCAACCCTGATCACGAATAGAACGTTATTCCTAATAAGTATTATAGTCTTGGGAGGGGGGAATTTATCTTTTATATCCAATGTAAGAGCAAACATTAGGACCAACACTCAAAAGAGTGAAATGCTTAGTGTGTTCTCTTTCACAGAACACAAGCAGGTGTTTCCTTTTCTGCAATTGGAAATAACTGGCATCAGAAGAAATAGCACAACCAATGCAATAGCAACAAATAAAGCCAACAACCTAAAGGAGAGCTGTCAATGGTAAACACACCACAGTCAAATCTATTAATTGCACTTCAAAAACAAATTTGATTTGTTGCTGATGGTACCTGGTGATACAGGTTAGGGCAGCTTTCAGAGACTGTTCCATATTCTGCATGTAGGAATCATCAGAAACTTCAGAGCTAGATATTTCATTGGTCCCCAAATTACAAAACAATCTGGGGAAAGCATGACTTTACCACCCCTGATTAAGTTAGTTTGATGGGCTCCAGCATTCAGAAGACTGTTGACTCAGGTCAAACTATATGTCTGTTCAGGTACTTAAATTTCACCTGTTTGAGCAAAGAAACAGTTATCAACTTTGATTCTGCAAAACGTGAATTAAAAAAAAACATTTGGGATGAGTCAAAGCACAGTCTTTCTAAAAGAAAAACCCCCACTTTATTACCCCGTGACAAATATAGTGGCTCCAGTACTGGAATCCTGTCAGTCAATGTCACCCTAGGAAAACTGCTCTTGGAATCTTTTGAAATACTGGTCCAAAACCTTTTAGGCTCACTCAAGAAGCCTTTGAAGATGAAATTTTTCTCAGAACTGCTTTAATTTCAGCATTATCTTCTTTTGTTGAAGAACACCTGGGACAGCTCTAATTTGAAATATTTTCCAAAAAATACCAAAACCAGCTGAATAATGTGGTGAAAACAACTGGAAATCATAACACTAAGCCCATTTTATGTAGATGCCATCCGCCAATTCTCAAGTGGCCTGTTTTCCCAAGAAACATTTTTTTTTAACTTCAGCACTGCAATCTGCAATTTCTGGAGATTCCTATGCCAGGAGTCCCTGCGAAACTCAACACCACAGCTGCTGATGCAGGAGTTGAAGATAAAATACAGGGATTAGAATCTGAGCTTTTGTGTCAGACATGAACGTATGCTGACAGCGCATTTGCAGACAGTAAAAAGGACAGAATCTGTGAATGCATCAAGTGGTAACCACAATAGAAGCCATTAAAACAATCTTCAGTAGTTTATGTAGTAGTAAAGAGCAGAATGGAAGGACATTAGTGAATATCACAGCACTCTTGGTCTTGGACTTGAATATCCAAATGATAGTTTTGATCAGATCCCATTTAGTTTGCTGCTGACTGAAGGCATTCACAAATCACAGGTGCAATCAGTGGTTGCCGTCAACCCACACATACAGCACTTGTCTTCTCCTCAGCGTGTTTCAGACAACAATTTAAATCATAACAACTAGGGACATGACAAATTCAAAATTACCCATTATTCACCCACAGAGAGACCATTAAAGGGATACAGATAATAATCTATTTTCAAAAATGATTTTGCAAAGATAAAATAAAATATGCTACGTGTGAAAAGATCAATCACTCATATCCTGAGCTCACATTCATCCTCCCATCCCCTGTAAAAATTCCAGTGGACTCTTCTGGCAACAGAACAACAGAAACACTGGATTCCTACTGTATATAACTTTCTGCTGCAATTGAAATTTTGGTATTATTGGTATTGATATTTAGAATCTAAAAAACAAAAAAAATATAGCATTGACTATGCATGTGTTTCTCTCATCTTCCTTATAGCCACCTGCTGTCATGACCTAATAAACAGCCTCTGGAAAAGACAAAAATATTCAGATTACTATGATAACAGCATAAAAAATTAGAATAATGGAGCTACGACAAAAACAATTGTACTCCTTTCAGTATTAGGGCTGCCAGATAGACTACATGTAGTATCTCAACTACTGTTAGAAAAGAGAACTTGCCCAGCAATTCTTGGTTTCCGTCCCTTTGTGTTCGACCCTGTTAAAAATTAACATTGCTGTTTTGCTTAGCTTTTTAGCTAATATAAAGGACCTACTATGCAGTAAGCCTCAGAGCCAGCAGCATAGCACTGAGAAAGCACTTTTTCATTTACTGCTAGAAAGCTGGCCAGAAGAACATCACACACTGGGCTAAAATCTACCTTTGGATGCATATGAGCTCAATTTCCCTCGAAACAATAGGACCCAGCATGTGCAGCCTGAGAAATAATTCAATCCATTAAATTAATGCCATTTACATACAATCAGTGGTTCCAGAAGTTTTCTTTTGAGGGGAAAAGGAAGACAAAGGAGGTTTAAAATAATCAAAATATTCTCATGTGGATGGCTATTACTGTTTCAAATTAGGACAAACTTTTAACACAAAAAGATATTTTAAAATATGTCAGATAAGTTTAAAATAAAAATTGATCAATATATTTAAAGACATAAAAAACTTCAATAGATTTAAAATTCCTGTTTTAAGTGAAGGTACACTTCTTTCATTGTGGTCCACTTCTGCTTCCATCAAACTGACCATTTACAGTGTCTTTGGAAACTTTATATATATATATATATATACACATTTTAAAGGAAATAAGGCTATAAAGAGGCAGAGATGCCTCATGAAATAAGATGCCTTGCAACCAAGAAAAAATATGATCACTATTACTGATTTCTTATTAAAATGTGTAGGATAAATCTCTGATAAGTAGAGACACACAGACATTGCATATGACATCTATATATAGTATAGAAGTGTGATTTCTGCTACTGATTTAATGAGAATATCAGCAGCAAGAGCCCTTCTGGGACAGAATAAAGTTTGTGGCTTTATACTTGTGGATGTTAAAAGATAGCCAGGTTCTGCAATGAGCTGTGTACCACCCTGTAAGTGCTGAACATTTTATCTATTTTTCCCTGAATGAGAATCTCAGTGAAAGACAAAGAAATTCTTAATCATTAATTCCAAATGGAAGCTGTAGGCAGATGCTGTGCTGTACAAGTTTTGGGGGCTATTTTTGCAATAGTGAGAAATATTTCAAGGAAATAGAGTGACACACTGTTGACAATAGTTTTCTGTTTGGTGCCATAACTCAAAACCTTGTTCTGATCAATCAGCATATACATTAATTTATCCTGCTTGCTTTTATGCATGGAAAAGACACATCAGGAAGCATTATGTTAGCCAGTCCAACATCTGACCAGCAGACAGCCTGAACACTGGGACACAGTGGGACAGGGAGCAGGCAGTTCAGGAAGAGTGTAATACCTGTTGGGAGTGGGAATGATGGGCAGGAAAGGAATGAAGAGAAAAGCCTGGGCAGAGAACACTCACCCACTGCTGTAGGGAAGCCAGCAGCTGTCAGAACAAGAGAGTGCCAAAGAGAAGTCCCGGCAGAACACACAAGTTCTGGTCTTTTTAAAAGTTTAGAAACTGGCATTTTTGTATACAGCAAATAGAGTCAAATTTGCTTTTTAGTTTCTGGTAACTCAAGGATTTTCAGTTTATTTAACTGATACGGAGTTTATACAGGAATTTCCTCAAGATTGGTGGCCTGAATGCTTGAGTGTGAGCAGCCTCTACCAACTGTACCTGCCAGTGTGTAATACAATCCCACTGCTACAAGGAGCATTCACACCCTTTCCCTGGAAGAGAATGTGAACACAAGCTATGGGTTTGGATGCATGCTTTGAAGCCCACTGCATTTCCTCACATGCAGGAAGTCCTGTTTACTCTTGTGTAGAAATGCTGATAAGAAATTCAAGTCCCTTTGTGAAAGCTCCTAATAAAACTTGGACTAGTTTCCTAAAATCACACACTTTGTAGAAGACAGAATAAGATAATGTTTGACCAGCCAATGTTACTCCATTTAGCACAAGTTAAATGCTGGAGAAAAATAAATGGAAACAAATCATTGCCTTGAGACAAAAAAAATATATATATATCCAACTTTTCAGTTAATTAATTTAATAAAATGACACACAAGGTAGAAAATCTGCACATTTAACAATCTCAGTTATTTTAAAGTCTATAAACAGCCAAAAACATATCCTCACAGAGATGGTGAAAATACACAATGAAACCTCAGGGAAATCTTTGCCAGTGTGTTTTTTAATCACAGAAGGGACTTTTAAATCACTGATTTAATTTGATACATATAAAAAATAATTTCATAATGCTCTTTCCAATTAAAAGCATTTATTTGATGAATTTGCTCTTACCCTGATCCCCACTTTGCTTGACATTTCTGTGGAATCTCTATTACTCATATGTCCACCAGAGATTTAAGGATCAGCCTAAATGATGACTTAAATCTTCCATACCCTTTATGTTTAAATCTATAGTCCTCCATAATAGATGTACACTGGCTACTGAGTCTGTTAACTGCAAAGAAGACACAGTTTCTTTGATTATCAGTGTTCTCACTATTTGGTTAAACAGCCCAAAAAAAGAAGTTTGAAGAGAAGACAGATTGCTAACGAATCTGCAGCTAATGTGTGACTCTTTCTGAGCTGTTTTGGGAGGGAGGAGAAAAAAAAAACAACCACTCTCTCTTAACTACCCATGCCATGGACCCAAAACTCTGGAAAGGTAACACAGTGCTCCTTTATCATATCAGCAAGATGATTCTGCTTTTAGCTCTATAGACACACAGAGACACATAGCATATGCTGTTTCTTTAAGCAGACTGAGTGTGTGTTTACTAGCATTTTTCAGCAATAAGCTTTTTAGATAGGAGGAAAATCCCTATCCTGCAAGGTGAAAACAGTTCTTTAACTTCCTCAGTGTTATATTATCATGAATTACTCATGGGACTCCTTAAAACAAAGACTCCACTTGTCTGCATATGTATATGCTTGTAAGTATTGCAAAAACACACAAGCATGCATACATTTCATACATGTAAAACACATATGCATAATAGATGTAAGTTAGAGGGTATGGCTATGTAGAAAATAACCATTAAATAATTATAAATGGGGTTTTTTTATTATTAAAACCAGAAAAGACATGCATACTAAAAACGCAAGAATACATAGGCTGAACATGTAAACTAGTGGAAAAATTAGTTTAGGAAAAGCTGACAGTAATAAAAAGCAGACAGTTAAAATCTTACTGCAAACAGTCTAGTTTAAATCTGGGAATCCTGAGCACCTATTAAAGTGAAATGCAGGATCATATCAAAGAAAAGCAGAACATTTAAATAACCAGAAATGGAAAAGCTAGAATATCCTCTGTTTAATTCTACCAGCAAGAAAACAAACACAAATTTTACACGCTACATCACGTCACACACCACCTTAATTCAGCTACATTAAAATGAGTTTTTCTCAAAGAAAAGCTCGTTTTATGACTACACCTTTAAAAAGCTCATTCTTTGGGTTTTTATATGAAGAAAAAATAAGACTGCATCAGGAGGTGTAAATTTTTATGCTTAATTTGATAGTTCAGCACTTTTTCAGTTGGGTTTGCAGCACACACAGACCAGTTTCCTCATGCTTTCCCGCTTATTTTTCAGCAGTCAGGAATTCTTAAGCACCCTGCACAGTGCATACACAATTTGTAAGGCACGCTCATCATCACTTGCTCAGCTTTATGCACCAAATGAGACACGCTTCAGGTTTCTATGTGCGCATCTCACAATGATGTTTTAAAATTTTATCACCTAGTTTCCAGGGAACTGAGGCTTTGAATCTATATTTGAAATACCACCTGAATGGGTGAAACATATTGGTATTCCACACACAGCCTCCTGCTGTCACTCCACTGCTTGCATGGGACAGTCTTCACCAAGACTTAGAAAACCTCATTCAATATTCCTCTCTGGAGGATCTGACACTTACTGTGAATTCTGCTCTTCAACTTAAATACCAGTGTCTGTGGCAGGCCAATTCTATCATTGCAGATACAGCATCCCTCAGGCGAGGTCCAACCTTTCTCTTGCAGTGCACCCAGGGATTAGCTTGACTTCCCCTAAATTCTCTCCAGTGCACAGTACAAGCTAATCTTTCCTGTAGGAAGCAGGAGATGGGGTTGCCATGACAACAGAGCACATTCTAGCAGTGGGACCACTGAGATGAGCTGAAAAGACGACAGTGAAACATGCACTCAGCCTTCCTCCGGGGCTACAGGCTTCTTCCTCCAGGATTTAATTCCCCTGCAAGTTTACTGACAGGCTAGGAGGTTGATTAGCTATGTATTTTGCTGTGGGGAGATTACTAGTTAAGAATATGGTTGAGAGATCATAGCATTATTTAATGAAACTGCCATTCCTCTTTACATGAAATTGCTGATTTAAGCGTGGCTGCTTTTCAACCACTGCTCTTTCATACATATTAGTTCTACATTTGGTTCAGACTAACGTCTCACTGTAATACACTCACAAGCCGAGTCCTGTGCTTCAGCTTCAGTTTTCCAGCATATTGGGCACGTTTTTATGCTCATACACACACATGCTCATACACACATGCACACAAAGAGCACAGTGTAACATCTGTGTTTGGAGCTCAAAGGGTTCTGCTTGTGGGGGAGGGGGCACTGAAAAAAGCAAGGCACAGCAGCCACGTGTCTTACACAAATGACACAACAGCCACAATAAGCTTTGGGAGCCCTGATCATCAGGCAAAAGAAAATTGAGTAATCTATACTGTAAATATCAGCTATATTCTGCCCCAGAATAATGTTTGAATCCTATGCTTCAAAGATTTTTTTTTTTCCTCAAAGGGAATAATAGACAGCATTTTAAGCTCCTGCATTTCAATTATTTACAAATTTTTAATTGCTCAATCAAACTTTCATGCAGAGTGTTTTTCTTTGTGTTTTAACTTCTCTTGCCAAATCACACAACACATTATTGTGGCAAATTCCTGGAGGCTGGACCATGACAGTGTCTTCTCCTGTTATTTCAGTAAAAGCATGTCTCAGTGAGCTCACATCTTAAAGCTATAGCAACTGAGAATTTTCAATTTCTAATTATGTTTGCAAGCCATTCATTTGCCCAGGATGGAATCCTGCCTCCTTTGTCCTTCACTTTTGGACATGCAACATGTGTGGCTACACACTGAACACCCCATCATCAGGCAATACCTGTCCCCTCAGTACATGTAAAAGCTTAACCTATCCAAGTACAAAAGATCTGGCCGCAGATGAGCCAAATCCACACCATCTGCATCCATTTCTCTGGAAATTTGAAAAGAAAAGAACCTCCATAAAGGTCTCTGACGCAAGAAAGAGAAGGAGCCCAGGGGTTGCATTTAGCCAGAACTCCTGTAGGCAGGGAAGGTAGCAGTGGATGAAACAGTGGAAATATGTGCAGCAGCTTTCCCTCTACAGCAAGTTATACAGGACAGTTGGCAGGTTAGTCCCAGCTAACTTCATCTTGGCAAACCACACAAGGCCAAGAATTTGGCTGGAGAGGGAAGGTTCCATGTTGGGGAGACACTTTAATGACTGGAATGTGTAAGGAAATTTTTGGGAGGTCTGGGAAACTGGGGGCATGTGGAAGCCTGGGCCAGGATCTCTCAATGATCATCAAATCACTGATTTTATCCTGGCACTACACTGATTGCATTTACAATGAGAAGCCCTCTGACAAAACCCAACCAAAAAACCCTGTAAAATTCCTTTTCCATGGCTATGCAATATCACACCTCCATAACCTTGAAAAGTATCTCAGTGTTACACAACCCTTTAAAGTTTAACCTTAATTTGGATTTTAGCATGTGTCAGGAATATATAAACACAAAACAGTATCCCTCAGAATCTGCTGGCTCTGACTCATCCCACAGCTTGCTACAAAGATGAATTACACCACACAGTATAGCACCTGTATTTATTATCATCTAATTAGTGTTAGGTTTTACTTTTTTTTCCACTTTTCCACTCAAGTTCTGTCCAACTGGAGAAATGCCAAATCATGTAAGCGACATATGGTTTTGCTTTTGAAATCATCCAGCCAGAATTCCCAAATACTGAAAAATCTTTGCTTAAATAACTTTCAGCTTGAAAGACAATATTTTACACCTTTGATTCCAGAGAGATACACTGATATTTGTAGGTATGCAAATTGGTTTTGAGCAAAAGGGGCATATAGTCAGATGTTGAATGATGTTATAGATTTTTCCTGTCACATGCTGTCTCCTCAGAATCTGAAAAGAACAGTTAACAGCAAGATTAATGCTCTGAAAATAGCAAAACTACTATTATGGTTAATGAAAGTAAGGTCCTGTTTATTTTTTTGTTTCACAAGCTATGACTGTAGAAACCAGTAAATATTGCCCTTAGAATGCAATCATTCATTTCTCAGTGTTCATGTGCAGAATTTCCATTTAACAATAATGTAGCCTGTGTTCCTGGAAATTCAGCCAGGTACAAAACATAAGTTCATTTAGTTGTTGGATAGGGAATGGATTCCCCTGCTGGCACCCTAAACAAGTAACACCCAGTTACTAAATTGGGCCCACTCTATTCCTGACCACATTCTTTTCAATTCTAGCAAAAACTTCTTGTGTTTTATTTCAGATGAATAGCCAAAACATTTTCTCAGCAGGAACACACCCTCTTACATGGATGAGAAGTAAAAAAAGCAATTTAAATAAGCTAAGCTTGGAGATCTCCTGGAACATCCAAGAGCTCACAGGTATTCTTATTGCATCCATATATCCCTGGGTATATCCAGGAAAAGGCAACTGTTTTAGTGAACCCAGGTGGAACATGCTACAACAGGGGATAAAATAAAATGAAAGCTGAGGTCATGTATTTAAGTGGTCTACCCTAACTAAGAAACAACACTTAAGTGCAACATACCAGAAGCAGAGCAGCACACTTCTAAGGCTTGAGTAGAATAACCAGCTCTAGGGCCCTTAGCAGAAAATGCCCCCACCACTCTCTTAGGTCTTTCCTAGCTTTTTCAAAGGTAGAATCTACCTTTATCAAGACTGGAGTCTGAATTTTGCTCTTTGTTTACCCTCTTGTTTGGAAGAGGATGAATGGTGAATATGCAACAGCCCCTTTTCATCTCAACAGGACACCCACAGCTTAAAAACAAGATGTGGAAAGTCAGAAGACACATCCTATCCCATGTTTCTGTATAAGTTCACAGCTTTGGCCTCAAATGAGGAGTCTGAGGATTTCCTTTTTTTCCTTTTTGATTTCCTGTCTTTATTATGCTTAACTGTGAAATCATAATTGAATTCTCAATTTTATAATATAATTTTTATACATAGCTTTTCTTTGAAATCTGTGGATGTGAGAAAATATCACTCTTCTTTTTAAGAACTATTTATTTGAGATTAAACAGTGCTAAATGCTGAGCCCTGAACAAAAGGTTTAAGCATATTTAAGTCTTACTGAAATAGAGCAACAATGCCCAGTACTTTACGGGATGAAACCTGCAATTTGGGGTTTTAAATCCCCTAATTCCCTACCCTTTCCCTTCTCTTTTTAAATATATCTTGGAAACTGTGATCCTGCTTTTGTCAGGTGAATTGGTTATATGGAACAAAGTGACCTTCAGTCCTTGTGCAGTGATACATCAAGCAGCAGCCTACACCCAGTGCAAGCTGTACCACCACCTCCTGAAAGCAAACACAGACAGCATCTTCTAAGCACAGAACTAAAGGCACAGAGCTAATCCCCTGCATACACCTAAATTTGTAAAAGAAAAAGACAGTTTTGCTTCTTTGCCTCAAGACCATAACAAAATTTCTTCAACACAATCTGGTGTGTGGGGTTTTTTAAATGTCTCATACAATTAAGCACTTCCCACCTATAATTTTGCCACTGGATTATTTAGACAATCAGGACATATTTCCAGTACCTCTCACACTTTTTTTTTTTCCCTCCCTGTAGTTCCTCTCAGTTCACTGACTTTACTCAAGGTTTACAAATAGGATTAGGTATCAGCAGAATCATTGTTCATGACCTTTAAATCAAATTATTTTGTAAGTAATGACACTTTTCAGAAGATGGGATTTTTTAATATGCAAAACGATAAAGAGTGCTGTGATTTCATTCTAATAGCCAAAGGAACTTATACAGAAAAACTAAAACAGCCTGTACTTGTAAAATTGTAATATAATTTTATCTCCTTAAGCAAATGCTTTGCATTTTATGACTGTAGTGCAAATGTAAAAGTACTTGCTGAAGGGATAAAGCTACTCCATTGTGATACATTCACAACACTGAACAACATTAAATTATTTCTACACTGAAATCATAAATGCAAGATGAGGTCAGAATGTTCTTTTCTCTAGATCTTTAAGATTAGTTCATCAGATTGGGAGTGGAGAGAGGCCTAGAAAAAATAAAAGTGCTCTTTTAAGTGTTTGTTGCTTATACAGCTTCTAAAAACTTTTCTAAACAGGCAGCAGGACTGAAGTGAGGAATCTCCAGAGGTGCCTTCCAAATTCACTTATTCCGTGATTCTGTGAATTACACTGACTACTTTGTAGCAATACAGTCTCTGGTGAGTGAGGGCAACAATAAAAGATTACACCATACTTTTGTCCAGTGGACATTCTTATTCAAAAAGAGGATATATAGAAAATAACACTGACTTTGAAATATATTCTATTTCCAGCAATAAGCCCTTAACACTCTCCTGCATGAGGGAAAGAACAGATATACTCTCCCAACCCTGACACAAGCCAACAGCCACAGGCATGATGAAGAAGAAAGGGAGCACCTTTCCCTGACTTACCCTCCTGCCATCCAGCTCCATTGTCACAGAATCCTGGAATCAATCAGGCTGAAAAAGATTTCTAAATCATTGAGTCCAACCTTTGACCAATCAACACCTTGTCAACTAGACTATGGCACGAAGTGACAATCCAGTTATTTCTTGAACACCTCCAGAGACAGTGACTCTACCACCTCTCTGGACAGTGCACTCCAAAGTTTAAAAACCCTTTCCATGAAGAAATTCCTCTGAATGTCTGGCTGTTCCAGTGCTCAAGCTTGCAGCCCCTGACCCTTTACTGAACCACACACAGATGTACCCTAAAACAGCCACAAACCCTGTAAATCTTTCACACAGTAACACTTTTGACTCCTAACAGGTTTGAGCTCCTGGCCCTTCATCAGTCCACAGTACATTGTGTTACTGTGCTCCTGCAGAGAAGCCCTGTTCTTCAGGACACTTTTGTACCAATGTGACCCGGGAAGATCCCTGATTTTTTCCATCTGCAGTTCCCTGGATACCAGCTGCAGCATTGCAAGATTCACATCTGCTTTCTTCCATTTCAATGCAAGATGCTTTGAAGGTCAGATCATTTTTTGTCTACCTAAAATGCAAGTGTGAGCTTTAAACTCTACATTTCCAGTTAGGAAATTCAAGGCATGTGTACTTAAAATATTTAAATTAAATATGATCCGGGTACTATCACAAAAAGGTTGCATTTAGCACCATGTAAATTTGGACAAATGAAAATGTTCAACCCTTTGAGATAACAGAGTTCATTTACTAACACATGTTCTGCAAGCTCAGTGTTCTTGCTGTTATACAGAGTTGAAGTATACTCTCTGAATTGATAGCACAAAATATGCCAGAGTTCAAGGAGTTCTGGATGACACTCTTAGTGATATGATTTAGGTTTAGATAGTTCTGTGAGCTCTGACAGCTCAAGGAATTGGACTTGATGATTCTTATGTGTCTCTTTAAACTTGAGATATTATATTATTCTCAGATTCTTATATTTACATTTAACACTATTAAAGAAGCTAATTGTTTTCTGTTTATTATTATGAATTTTGCTCTATAAGCTCGTGCCTTTGTGCATAAGCTATCCAAATGGGCAAAGTATCATGCAGTAGTTTTCAGAAAAAAAAAAATAAGACCTCCAGAGTATTTATTGCTTTATTCTTTCAGTATGCATCACCTCAGTCAGAAAGTAGCATGTCTATGATGCGCTGCAGTCTGACTTTTTCAGCTGATTTTAAAAGTCCAGGAAATCTAAGTTTTTATTGTCTGAGCATTGAAGAAATTCAATGCTCAGACAATAAAATATTACCTTTAGTTAAGAAAGGCAAACTTAATCTAGATTAGCTTTATTGAAGAAACTTCAGCTTCATTGCTCATATTTATGATATTATGGGAAATTATCAGTATGATAAATGCTTTTTGTAGTGTTCATGGGTTCAAATGAAATTAATTTTAGAAGCTGCATCAAATTTCCTTCTTATTACTCCAAATCATGTCACTACAGTACTATGGATGACCCCCTGTGCATTTCTGTGTTTAAATGTGTTTAGGTCTGTTTTCAATGTAACAGGAAGTCTGGTTTTCAATTATTTAATACTTGGTCTTTTTAGAAATGTACACTTTCTTTTCCCATATAGATCAATTTAGCTTACAGTTGAGGAGAAAGACACTGACATTAAAGAAGTTGGAAATGGTGCAACAACACACAGTGAGATGACTGAAGTTTCTGTAAACAAACAATTTGGAAAGACCAAAAATGCCTCTTTCCCAGTCATGCCAGGCAGGATGTTCTATTTAAAGCTCCCTGAATGGCTTTCACAGAATCACAGAATCATAGAATAGTCTGGCTTGGAAGGGACCTTGAAAATCCTCTAATTTTAACCCCTCTGCCATGGGCAGCAATGCCTTACCCTAGACCAGGTAGCTGAAGTCAAAGTCACATCCAACCTGAGGCCTTGAACACTTCCAGGGATGGGGCATCTACAGCATCTCTGGACAATCTGTTTCAGTGCCTCACCACCCTGACAGGAAAGAATTTCTTCCTAATATCTAATCTAAATGTACTCATTTTCAGTTGAAAGCCATTTCCCCTTGTTCTGTCACTATATTAGTTATGAATTCAGAGCAGGAGAAAACATTTTAAATAATTTCTGTCTTAAAGATAATGGTAAATAACAAAGTTTACATAAACCTTATTTGCTGATTATGTTTTTCATGGAGTTGCCACTTAAAACAGACAGAGAAATCAAGATCAGGTAATACAAAAAGTTAGTGACCCAGAAAAGTGACAAAAAAGCATCCCAGTCATTTATCTTTTAAAATCTAAAGATAAATACTTGGTGTAAGACCAGGAAGATCAAGATCAAAAGTGAAGCAGCTTATGCTCTATTTCTTTGCATCTCTATAAAGAGGCAAGAAGGATAAGCAGCTATCCAGCTCTGGCTTGACAAAGTATCATACTCAAGGAACACCCAAAATGGGAAAAGATTTGACCATTCACATTTTCATTCTGGTTCAGTAGACATCAGTGGATTTGAAAGAAATTTACTCATTTTACCCCATGGCTGCTGAATGACAACTGAGGAAGAGAATACAGTGAAGCTAAAGAAAGTGCAACCTGTAAAACAGATAGTTCACAAACACCAGGTACAACCTTTTAAGCACAGCTGATCTGTATCCAAATACCTGCTTTGGTTCTTTGCTTTGCTATGAGGTGCACCACTGGAAGACTTCTATGAAATGATGAAACAATAGCATTTCAAAAGGACATGAGCAAGAGTGTGAAGAAAACTTTACTTCCTCTTGAGTTTTCCACCTTGTTCCAAAGCACCGTTAAGCTTCATCAGTGGGTATAGAAAGAATAATCCTTTGGACCTGGTAGGTGCAACAGCTAAACTAGTTTCTAGAGGGTAGTTATGTAATTCTCATTTAAACTGTTATCTTACATCACCAAAAGAGAAGGCAGTTGACTGATTCAGTACAGCTGGCATTAGACTCAAAGAATGATATGAAGAAAATATTCCAAGGACATCTACCCTGAAGCGAACCACTTAGGCACTGCAGATAAGAAAGACAAACAAATGAAGTTGAGACGTGAGAACAACACCTGGGCCAAAATCTATGCTTATTCCATCTGCTAGCTAATGCTCACAGATAGATATCAATGTTAAAGAATATCTAATAGGGACAGAGGGAGGATAGTGCCATAAAACTGACCTAAGAGTACTCACCATGGAAGAGGAATGGAAGAGGGAAGGGGATATCACATCCATAGCGTATCCTCTAAAACAGAAATGCCAACAAGCCTAATATCCCCCATACAAGACCAAACCGATGAGGGTAATATCGATGATTATGGCTACCAGCCTAGTCCCATCCATACAGTGCAGCAGAGAGATGTGGGGAGGTTATTGTTAGTTCCCACCCACGCACCGGTTCTGAAACTCCCACTAGTAAACACGATTCAGGAAGACTACTCCCCACCAACGTTCACATTACATAAAGGCTTTGATTATATCAAAATGGGAATGGCAACATTTTCACCCTGCATCTCAGCCTTACAGATTTTCACTGACAGAGTTAAGTCCCTTTGATTTTGGTTTGTTTTTTTTTTGTTTGTTTGTTTGGTTTTTTGTTTTTTTTTTTTTTTTTTTTTTTGTTCACATTTCCTGCCACCAAATCACTAAAAGGTCATGGATACAAAGAGAATCACTTTCTAAAGCCAGTGCCCTGGGGTGCTGGTTCCTTATGAGAAGGCTGGATGTGTGCTTCTGGTTTGCTTTTGCAGGGCTGGTACACTGGTTTGACATTGCCAGTAGGCACATCTTGCAGGGCTGCCTGCAACACCTGCGTCTCCACTGAGCTCTGCCTCCAAGGCAGGTACGAGTGTGTCATTCTGGACAAAGAGGGAGATGAGGGTGGGCACAAGCAGCTCCAGCTGCAGCACAGTGCAACCCCTGAGGAACATGCCTAAACACTCAAGTGCCTGTTTGGAGGAGGTAGGCATATGCAGTCTAGACAGTGACCCCTCACAGTTTACTTTTTCTTTTAATGATCATCACCAAACAGAGATATGCTTTTTGTTTTAGAGAGATTGCTCTTGCCGTCTGAGAAAGGTTAAGGAAAAGAAAGTCAGTATGTCGGCAGTATACAAGAGGGGAAATAGAAAAAAAAAAGGGATTGATATGAAGACCTGACTATTCTTTGTCCTCAATAAGTTTTTCTTCTGGTTGGTTAGTTTGGAGGTTTTTTTAGAATTTCTGCTTAACATATATGTACATGTGCCAGCATTAGTGCTTACACACTCCCGCTTGTATCAGGCTACCAGTACGGCATCATTGTACCCATACATGTGAGTACCCATGTAGTACTCAAGCAGTACAAGAGAGAAAATACATGGATTTAAAGCAATATTATCCCTTCCATTCTCCAGACAAGAACCAAGACCAAAAAAATCAAGAGACCTGACCAGGGCAAAGATTACTAGGAAAGAAACGCAAACCCTTTGAATCCCTGAATCTGAATCTCCCCCTCTCATGACCAGAGCAGGGAATGCAAACTGGTCACTTTCATAATGCTACTTTTGCTGTTAAGCTATTTTTTTTCTACCACACCAACAAGGGTAATTTTTTTCAGGGGTACATTTATTTCCTATGTAACTACTGGCCATCTAATAACATAGTCTCCATTTAAAAAAAAAAAGAGTTGCAAATTGTCAGCAATAACAGACACCAAAAAGCCTCAGGATGGTTGAATTGAGCATGCTAGTAGAAAGTAATCAGATGCTTTTCAGTAAAGAATTCCACTTCATTGATGACAAAAAGTGTATTAAGCAATAGGAAGAGCTAAAACAAAGATTTAAGTTACACTCAGTCTTTATGTTGGTTCATGAGGATAATTAGGACAATGTAGACCAAAAATCCAACAGCAGGCTCGCAATACAGTATGCAACTGAATGCTGCCTTTTCTTCCTGTTTTGCTAGTCTCTCTGATGCTCTGCTAGGTGAAGGGAATCCCCTCACTTATTTTATCTGCAGGACCTTGTTTCCTTGATACTATGCAGTTTATTTCATCAAGTATTTGGCATCTAGATGTGATGTCTGGAAATCCAAAAACAAGCACAAATAACCACAGTGGGTCAAGCAAAGATTCATCTGGCCAAATATCCCAATTTTAAGCAGATGTTGGGCAAAAGACCATAGGAATGGCAAAATATGTAGATTTTTCTCCTACTACATCCTTGCAGCTTTCAGCAATCAATACTTTATCAATTTCTCTGAGGGAAGTCTTTTAAAAATATATTCAATAGCCATCAGTTTATCTATGCTTTAGGACTATGTTCACTTCAGGTTTTTTTTGCTTCTGCAACTTTTTGTGACATTAATGCCTCAATTTAGTGATTGCCTGTGTGCAATAATGCCTTCTGATTTTTGTGATCTCACTGTTTGATCATTTTACTGTGACCCAATTTTTACAGAATGAGAAACAGTATAGAATAATACCATGTTTACCACTGCACACCACTTACAACTGTACAAACCTCTGTCATACCACTCCCTTAGGCATAATTTCTCCTAAAATGAAACGTCCAGGAGTTTATTTAATGTCTCTTAATTTCACAGCTCTTTCTTTTATACACCTTCTTCATACTGTCCTCTCTAGGCCCAGAGCATTTTGTGATAGTATTTGTTTTATAACATCAGTTTTCAAGATGTGATAATGCAATTAAGTACAAGGAAGCACACCGAATGTAACATGATAATAAATTCATATTGTGTATGTAAATTTTTTGCAGTGTTTAAAGAGAGTTTTAAGAAGCAGAAAAGATTTTTAGCTAACATTTCTCCCTAGGTGTACAAATATGAGATCAATTTATATATAAAGGATTAACAAGCTGCAGATTGAGAAGTCCAAATTTGCTACTCTTCCATAAAAAGCTATCAAACTCTTCTGCAGAAGAACATACAACCTGTTTTTAAAGCTCACATTAGTGGCTCTGATGAACTGGACTCGCACTACAGATTGTCAGGATACACAGATATACATTTCCAGCTAGGAAATCCCACACAGGAATACAGCAAAATTTAAACTCTTTAAACTCTTCCCTCCTCTGTTTAGCATACACCTCTAAGAAATATCAAGGATCACATCACAGATGACCTCAGCTTTTGTATGGTAAATAAGGATCAGTCCTTAAGAAAGCTTATTCCCAAACAGTATGGAGTGTATAAAAAACTGAAGTTACACATGCAAACAGGTAGGAAACCAAAACTGTTCAGTCAGTAAATAATAATATACCAAAAAGAGCATGCATCCTAACTGTGTCTTCATATTACAGATTCTACAGTTAAGGCTTTAAAATTTCACAATATGAAAAGATATTGGCAGTCATGCACTGGTCACTATTCTAGAAGATCCCCAGGAGATGGTATTTATTTAGGTAGAAAACTATTTCTGAGGATAGCCTCCTGGGAGATCCAGTACATCTCTTCCTGAGCCTCCCGAGGGGACAGCAGTCAGGCAACCACACGTCAGCATCCTCCAGTACAACACAAACAACATAATGCTGGACATTCACTCAGGACAAGCAGACAGCCACTGCCAGTGTCTCATTAGGCTGTCACAGCAAGTAAAGGCTTCACACAGGGATATTAGTATTCCAGTCACTGAATCTACGGTATATAGAAAAGTTGTCTTTTCCCTTCACATATTTATATGTATATTACGCTATACCAGAGGGAAACCCTTTCCAAGGCTTTCTTTCACCCAACTTGCAACACACAAACCCAGGTCCTTTCTCTAAGCCACAGGCCTGAGGCTATTTAATTTATAGACACTCTAGCCTTAAGTGAAATACACAGTATGTCGATTCGGTCAATAAAACCAGCACCACAGCACCAATTATGGCTTTTGCCAGTACAGTATCCATATCCAGTTCACTGTCTCTCTGGTATTTAATAAATGCACTTAATATGAACACAGCACCTAATTTAAGTTGCCAACGTTTCTGATTTCACAGATTAAGTGAAAAGAACTTCAGAAACCTGAATTACTTGTCCATAAGATTCACTCTCATGATATCAAGTGCCCCAAATTAGAAAGAAGCCCAAAACTCTCAAAATTACTAGAGAAATAATTTATGAACAGGTATAAATAAATTCCCAAATCTGCATTGCTTAGCAAAATGGATTTTTGCATTTCATTTAAGTGTTTCATTGGGTCTTGTTTGAATGAGCATTTCAGCTTACGGCTGTCTTAAAAATCAACCACATTTTCTGGAGAACTGAAATTTAAAAATAATAAATTAAATAAATAAACAAAACAAAAAAGCTCTTCTTGTTAATTTAGTCAAACTCGTTGGCAACAAACAAGAGGAGCTGGAAGCCATTGTACAGCAGGAACCACTGGAGCTTGATGATAGTGATGATTAAGCTGAGTGGTTTTGGATAAGCGTGAGGGGGAAGGCCAGCAAGGCAGGCGTGATGGTGGGAGTCTGTTAAAGACCACCCAAACAGGATGAAAAGGCAATGAAATACTCTAAGGGCATATGGAAGAAGTCTCAGTATGACTATGTGTTGTTTTCCTGGTGGTCTTAGATGTACCAGATGTCTGATGGAAATACAACACAGCAGGGAGGAGACAGTCTAGGAGGTTCCCTTGAAAATGTAGATGAAAACTCCCTGACAGAGCTGGTGATTGAGCCAGTTGGGGAAAATGCCCAGTTGAACCTGTTGTTTGTGAACAAAGAAGGACCGGTGGGTGCTGTGATGACTGGACGCCATCTTGAGCATAACAATCACAAAATTATTGTTTTAGTTCTTGGAGAAGTAAGGAGAGGTGCCACCAGTTCTAACACCTTGAATTCCAGAGGGCAGACTTTGGCCTCTTCAGGAGACTGGTGGACAGCATCCCTTGGGAGGCAGTCCTGAAGGGTAAAGGAGTCCAGAAAGGCTGGACATTCTTCAAGAGGGAAAAGCTAAAGGTGCCTGACTGTACAGAGCTATTTAGCTGGAACTCAGGGAAAAAAGGAGAGTTTATGACCTTTGGAAGAATGGGTAGGCAACTCAGGAGGGCTACAAGTATGTCATGAGGCTATAGAAGGAAAAAAAATAGAAGGGCCAAAGCCAAACCACTTAGATGCACACATGGAGCCAGATAAAATCCACCCAATGGTATGGAGGGACATGACAAAAAAATGCTAAGTAAGCCGCTTTCCATCATTTCCCAGCAGTCCTGCCTAATCACAGAGCTTCCAGGTGACTGGAGGTTGACCAATGTGACACCCATCTACAAGAAGGGCCAAAAAGAGGATCTGGGGAACTACTGACCTGTCAGTCTGACCTCAGAGCCAGAGAAGGTCATGGAGCAGATAATGACACAGAACATACAGAACAACCAAGGGATCAGGCCCAGTCAGCATGGATTAAGGAAAGGCAGGTGCTGTTTGACTGACAAAATATCTTTCTATGATAATGTGACAGGCTTATTGGAGGAAAAGTAACTGAAGGAAAAGTAACCTGCTTACTGAGGAAAAGGCTGTGGATGTTGTTTACCTGGACTTCAGCGAACCTTTCAATACTGGCTACCACAATGTCAGTACAATGGGTCCACCGGCCAGGTAATAAGTTACATAGACTCCATGCATTTACAGAAGGCTGATCAATCTTCTTTCTCTTTTATATCCTAGTTCGCTACACATGAACCTAATTGGTCCTTCACTTTAAACACCATCACCATTGGCTAATTAAGAAATCACCCTTTGGTGAACAAATCTCCATAATACATTCCACATGTTCACAATACCAGGTGCAGCAAGTTAAAATAAGAATTGTTTCTCATTCTTTTCTCTGATCTTCTCACAGACTTTCCCAGGCATCGTTCTGGGAAAGTGTCTGTTTCTCTCTCTGGCCAGAGAGCTGCTGTCACACCACAGCATTCTTGCAGAAAATCTGTCTGCTCATGGCTTGGAGGGGTACACAGTTCGCAGTGTAAAAAACTGGCTTCATGGCCAGAAAGCCTAGGGAGTGGTGGTAAAGGAGATACATCCATGGGGCAACCAGTCACCAGTGATGTTCCCAAGGGTTCAGTACTGGGGCCAGTCCTGTTTAATATTTTTATCGATGATTTGGACGAGGGGATCAAGTGGCCTGTCAGTGTGCTCACAGACAACACCAAGTTGGGTGGGAGTGTTGATCTGCTGGAGGGCAGGAAGGCTCCACATGGGGATCTGGACGGGCTGGATCAATAGGCTGAGGCCAATGGTGTGAGGTTCAACAAGGCCAGGAGCCAGGTCCTGCTCATGGGTCACAACAACCCCAAGCAACACCACAGACTAGGAGGAGAGTGGCTGGAAAGTGGCTCAGAGGAAAAGGACATGGGGGTGGTGGTCAACAGCCAACTGGACATGAGCTGGCATGTGCCCAGGTGGCCAAGAAGGCCAGTGGCATCCTGGCCTGTATCAGCAATAGTGTGGTCCAGCAGGATAAGGAGAATGATCATGCCTCTGTACTCAGCACTGGAGGGGCCACAACTCGAATGCTAAGTACCATTTTGGGCATCTCACTCCCAGAAAGACGTTGAGGTGCTGGAGTGAATCCAGAGAAGGGCAAGAGAACTGGTGAAGGGTCTGGAGCACAAATCTTTTGAGGACTGGCTGAGGGAGCTGGGGTGGTTTAGCCTGGAGAAAAGGAGGCTTATCACTCTCTACAACTACATGAAAGGAGGTTGTAGCCATGTGGGAGTAAGTCTTTCCTTCCAGGTAACAAATGACAGGACAAGAGGAAATGGCCTCAGGTTGTGCAAGGGGAGTTACAGAGGAACAATTTCTTCACAGAAAGTGTTGTCAAGCATTGGAACAGGCTGTCCAGGGAAATGGTTGAGTATTTAAAAGAAATATGGATGTGGCACTTAAGGGACATGGTTTAGTGGTGGTCTTGGCAGTGCTGAGTTAGTGCTGGACTCAATGATCTTTTCCAACAAATTCTATGATTTTTTTCTATGATTCTATATCTGCCAGCTTGAGAAAGGATTGGGTTTCTTGCAGTGAACAGTATTCCTCTCATCTACTTCTAATGCCTTTGTTTCTGGCAGAAGTCCCAGCCTGAGATAGTAGTGAGCATAGCAAGTGCTAATGAACTGCCATCCTCTTCTTGCATAGAAAGGAAGCCAGAGGATGGAAATTTGCCCCATTCTACCCAGGGGAAAAAGGATAGCAAGGTGCATTTTCCTAGTCCAAATATTTTTTTTTTACCCCTAAACCCATTACTTGCAGAAACAAAAATGAAACTGTGAAGGTGTTCACAATACTGCTGACATGGACACAGGGAATAAAGCTTTGAAGAGATGAATCACCAGCTCTGGTGTAAGAATAACTAGGAATTCAAACATCTGGAGAAAATGCCATGCTGGCTCCACCCTTTCTGCCATATAATTTCATTTAAACACTATATTTTAGAGCTAGGAAGAAAAATGTTCCCATTAGTTTTGCTACATTGAGACCCTGTAAGTAATGCCCCATTAGCCTCACATAGCTTACATCTGCTTTTACTTAAATATGAAAAACATAATAGCCCATGCCCATGATATATCTTGCGTCTTTTCTGTCCCTCACACTAATCATTTTTCAGCATTCATTCCTCTTGAGTATGGGATGTTCAGGAGGAAAGCCAGACAGTCACAGTATTTTGCCTGTTGCCCAGCACTTTAGGAACAACTTGGCATTGCACAGAAGCCACAGTCATCACAAAGTCTGCATGAGGACCTAGCACCAGAAGAGTTTCTGGGGACTATTAAGAGAGAGATGATGATAACATTAATAACAGTAGCAACAGTAATAACAATTATAATTATCTGTTGTTTTCAACTAGATGAAAACAAATAAAATAATTTTTCCTCCCGGAGCTATGAGGTGGATGCTAATGAACAGGATAGACAAATGGCTAGAGAATGCACCCTTTTCCTCACTTTTCCCAGCTACTCTGGCTAAATCTGTTTTACTCTAATCAGCTTCACTGAAAAGACTTATTTGGAGTCCTGACAGCAACTTCACACTACCTTTCCCCTAGAAAGGGCAGAGCAGCTTCACCACCTGCTCTCTCAGAAGAATCTCTGTTGGGATGCTGGCTCCGTACTCCTGCAGAAAGACACCTCCTAGAAATGTCTTGAATGAATCTGCTCTTTTCCTTTCATGCAAAGGACTTACTTATTCTCCAACAGTCCAATGAAGAAAGCAAGGATATTCTTAAAAGAATTAATTTCACTGGTCTTTCTTAAGGAAAGCTTTGCTATTTTCATGTGCCATTTCATCTTTAAACTGAAGATGGAGAGAAATTAAATCTTTCCACAAAGAGCAATAAGTGAAAACTATCTTGGACATGACTTATGTACACAGTGGACATTTACATTCAGGTTTATGGAAACTCTTAAGTAATCATTTACACTGAGTTGTTCTCTTATCATACTAACAATTTCCTCTCCTAGTAAAGAGGTGTATTCATACCATGCATTCTGACTAGTTAGAGGCAGGTCTGGACACCTTCATAAATATTAAGGTTGACAGATGCGTCCATCAGATTTTTTCCCATTATAATAAATATTCTGAACAAAGAGACAGACTTTATAGATTTTCCTTTACTTTAGCTACCAGCCATAAGCTACTGACTTCACATACAGAACTAACTGAAATCACTACACTGTCACAGCCCTCATTTTTCAATGAGTGAGGAAAACTATGCACAAGGCAAGAGACAGTGTGAGGTTAAGAACTGGGGGAATACAGCAGTCACAATACAGTCAGAAAACAAACAATATTTTGTTGGGATCTGTGATATTTAGATGCTCCCGAGGTTGTAGAAAGTCTCTGTCTTTCAGCCCCGCTGCCAAAGAAGGAGTCATAATTCATCTGTGCTGGTTTTCAAGGTTGTTTATTCTTTCTTATCTAAAATATTTTCTCTCTGACCTGCAGCAGGTCTGTCTTGCAGGACAGTGTGTGCCCCTCAGTGGGATGTTACAAACATTATATACTAAAAACTACGTATGGTATATTTACCATAACGTGCCAATACCTATCACCCATGTTGAACAGTGTGTCCCCAGCCTAAACCAATAGAAAAATGCCAACACCACAGTGAAACATGGAGGGCATGAAGAAGAAGAACAAGGACAAGGCATGCCAAATTTTCCTCCATCTTGCCCCCTTTGAACCCCTTATCTAGAATCCTAAAATTCTAGTTTTGCACCCGTGCCACACTAATTACTACTTATATCAAACACTCAGAGCTTGTAATTCATCCTGTAAGACTGAAAACTCTTTTCCATGGACAGAGATCAGAGACAGTGTCTCTCAGGGCTCTGTACAGGGGGGCTCCTGACCCCTGCCAGGGTCCCAGACCTTCCAGGGCAGCCAGAGGGATGCTCTGGATTCCCATAATATTTCACTACAAAACCCAATACTCACAGAATATGCAATAAATATTTCCACTAAGATGTGTCCCAGTGCAATAAAGCACCTAATACATTTAAGTACATGTCAGGAAAGTTTTACAAATGTTCTGAATCAAGCCCTGTTTGTATCATTTGCAGCTGCTTTTGTGACACTGCCTGTGATACCACCTTCTTTCAAAAAAAAAAAAAGCAAAAAACCACAGTATCTCCACCTGTCGGACAGCAAACAGGAAGCACCATTAGATGAGATCTGAGGAGTCTTACACTTCTTCTGAAACTCACAGGCTACTGTGCCATGACTTGTTAAGCCACAACAAAAAGGATGCAAGAACATTGTGCTGAGTAGAAACACAGTCATGTTTAACCATTAGCTAGGTTTCAAAGGGATCTTTTCATGCCCCAGCTTGAATCCCTACAAACTCTAGGTAAAGAGCTCATGAATCACAGGGAACTACAATTTACCAATTTTGTTTGGTTTTGGTTTTTGTGTTTGTTTTGACAGAGAACAAGTATTTGTCACCTGATGGGGAAGTCACCAGAAAAAAGTCCTTAATGTTACTTTTTATCCCTTTTGTCCCACTGAGTACATTCCTGTTCTTGTGATGAATAATTAGACCTAAAGGAAATGCAGTAAAATCTAGCTCCCACATCCTGTTGGAAATTTCCAAGGTATCATACTACAGTCACTTAAAAGAAGGTTTGAACATTGATTTATTTTCCGAAAAATAAAAGTAATCCTCAAAGGCATATAGAATTCAATAATGCCATAAGAGGCCACTAACTGTAGAACAATTTCATTAAAACGTTGTTTGCTTCAAGGTTAACCACTAAAAAATATATTCTATCTAGTGAATTACATTTTAATATACTTACTTGTGTGAATGTATTTGACAATCTTCTAAGTCACCTTTCAGTTGTGAGTTTTACATTTCAACCCTTCCCTCCTTCAGTTGAATGTGACTTAATTAAAAACAACTCTAAGGGGTTAAAAATTCAGATTATTTAAATGTTGCACCTCACAAAGCAAACAATATTTAATAAGAAGCATTTTATTTTGGATGAAACATTTTTTAATACTTGCAGAAATAATTGATGTTGGTGGAATTTTGATATCAGTAGACCTCTAGTGGCTATTACAGTAATTGATGGTTACATTATGTTTTTAAAATACAAATATGCTTTTCAGAAAACAAAATAGGAGAAAATCCACAAAAGAAAAACTGCAGCAAAATATTAGTGTTATTAACCCATAGTTAATGCCTGCATAATTTCACAATTCTTACACAGTGAGTAGATAGAGACCTGACTCTCACTGATTTTAAAAAAATTACACAGCTAAATATATTTGCAAATTTAGTCATCAAAACCCAAATCTGAATCAGCAGTGGATGTTTTAAAATTTTCCAAGATTAATTCATAAATATTTGCCCAACACTCTGAGGGACCTATTTAGAAATTGAGACTTAAAAGGAACAGGGAAGCACTTCATGGCTCACCAGCAGGGCATGAGTCCTCACTCTGCCCACACACTCTGTTTGGAGAGACCTCAGACCTGCAAGTTAGAACTGGTCTGCAGAGGTCTTGAGACCATCCCCAGTCTCGACTGGGAGCTGTGGGACAGGAGGACATTGTCACATGGTGTAGTTAGCCATGACTCTGAGTAAGAGAGCCAGACACTGTCATATGTAGAGCCAGACACTGTCAGTATTTAGTAAAATATCCTGTTTAATGATCTTTCATTCATTTTGGCTAAACTGTCATATTGCAGTGCCTATCAGCAAGTGTAAAATAGATAGGATGCCTTGTGGTGATTTAGTAAAGGAACCAGTAAAGGGCAAGCCTCAATGACCTTTGAAAAATAAGCCTACATTTGCTTAATGCAATCTCAAAGACATAGATTTGATGCCTGAATAAGGGACAGTCAGCTCTAAAGTTGAAGCTTTTGTTCATTTAATTTGCTTATTTAAAGTTTTTGTCATGACATTACATTCCCCTACATTATCTGAAATGCAGTTCAGGAGCTTGAGTATAGATTTACAGTTTTTATCTTTCCCACACTGCTCAACAAGAAAGAGTCAGATTTTCCGCAAAATCCAGAAAGGCAAAGAGGACAATCTATATGAATATATCTGAATATTAGCCATCTTATCCTTCCTGCCCATGTGACTAGTTAAAAGGCTTTTGTGATATTTATGCCTAACAAACACTTAATGGCTTTTACAGAGGGTATTAACTATCTTTTTCTCTCAGGGAATCAAGGGGGTTTATCTCCTAAGAAGAAAAACTTAGACTCATACAGTATTAGTAAGAAAGCAGTATTAAAATCAAATTCTCGTTGCCTGAGGGCCTCCCACTTGCCCATTTAAGAGACTCCACTTTAGTTAGTTTTCTCATACTATTTCTTTCAGATATACTTCAGATTCAGAGTAGCTGTCTCCCTCACACAGCAGTACACCTTCACACTAAATCCAAAAAATTCTAAGTCAAAATTGTTCAACAGATTTCTATGTGGTCTCTTTCATATGCTGGTGAAAAAATAATAAATCATATGAACAATCTGGAAAGTTGATTCTTATTTAAAAGATAATTTTGTGCACCTGTGCATGAAATCTACTGCCTTCTGATGGACCTTTGTGTCAAGGTGACTTTCTCAACTTAAAATTGTCACAAAAACATGATTTTGCACCATGTGCAAAATTTAGATTTAGAACATAAACAGTATCTAGGAAATGTCTTCTATTCATAACTTTGCACACATTTGTGTACACTAAGACAGAAAATTCAACACTGTCAAAAAGGTGAACCCTCAACATGCAATAGGGTTTTTTAAAAGAATGGAAAGCCTACTTAACCAAAGGCAGATTATTTGAATGAAAGAAACAAACACTGTGGAAATGCGTCCAAAGGGATATGAACACAGGCAGGGAAATTCAGTGATGTAAAATATGAGTGCCAGTGCAAAAATCTCTCCCCTCAAGGAATATCTTCCAGCACATACTCATTGAACCTATTCTTGACTGATTATGATAGGTTGGGCAGTTCAAAAAGAACAAGTTTAAAACATTTGCAGCTAAACATTCCTATTTTCAAAGAGGTCAGCAGACAATCTCTTGGCAGTCTATGTCCAATAGTTGTCTATTCAGATAAGATGATTGTTTTTCATTATCAAATCAACTCTTTTCTTAAGGATGTAGCCAAACTTGTTAGTGATAAGTTTAGCTGAGCAACCTGTTCATTGTTTATTATTCTTTAACCTCTATTAAAACAGTATGTTTCTTTCTCCTCCAAACCCAGGAAGTATATTGTGCATAAATGAGAGGTGCTTACAGCTCAGAGGATTCTTGACACGTCCTGCCAAAAGAAACATGGAATCAGTCATTTAATCAGCTAAAATTCCTATTCTTACCCTGCTCCTCCCAAGCTTTCTCAGAGCCAGAAGCTGAGGAGAGCCAGCCCTCCTGTACAGCCTTCAGCTCTTCCTGTATGTTCCTGGTTACGGTCTCTTTGGAAACAAAGCAGTGAGAGCCCACACAATAGGGACCAGCTTCATCCAACTGTGCAAGTAAGCTCACAGGTGCCTCTACCTCAGTGTGAAGTCAATAGGAAGTGGCAAAGTCAATGGAAAGGGATAAAGTTTTGAGCCCACTTCCACATGTGTTTGAATTAGTCCTGAAATGGAACAAGGGTCAGAGTGTCAGCAGTACCCATTTGATAGATAATAAGGAAAGGCTGTGTGTTTGAGGCATTTTTCTGCACTCAGCTGATCCTAAAGGGACTCCAGCCCAAGGCAGACCCTGCAGCAAACTGAAAATTTGGAATCACAGTAACTGATGAAACCATCCAATAATATCTCAGCTGCTAAAGTCCTCTCCATGCTGCAGGACTCATCAGTACTTTTCAACTCATTTAAAACTCATTTTGGCTAAAGAGGTGGATGTGCAATCCATAAGGCCCCAACATTGGCTAATAAAGACCTAGAACCAGGGCTCGTTTAAACCACTTTTTTAGACAAAGACTTTAAAAGAGTTCATTGATGACCATATTTATAGCAAAGAACAAAGGAATTTACTGGCTTTTTGTGTATCTGCTAAAGCTTGCCTCCACCAGATCCATGCAGCTGTAAGGAGAAACCCAAAAGAAAGGCCTCAGCCCTACCTTGGAAACATAAGCAACTCACTGCTTTCCTATGGCTTTTTAGGCAATCATGTTATGCAGTCAGCGAGCTCTTACCAGAGAGGAAGCTTCTAGCCTATCCTTCCTGCATGAATGTGTCACTAACAGTGCCTGTCACACTTCAGGTTGAGCTGTAGCAGGCAGAAAAAAAAGGCTCCTACTTCAGATACCTTTGGCCAATCCATATGTTCTACTCATCCTTATATTTGACATGTTTAGGGAATCTAATTTAGAGTAGTAAAGACTATCTCACAAGATGTAGGTGGATCTTAAAATATCCTCCAGATTTCTGTCTTAGTGTAAAAGCTGTTCCTCTTTAATATCAAAGGAATGTATTTTTTGAAAGAAAAAAATATTATAAATATATTCAGTGCTGAGTCAGTGTGAACATCCAGGGGAAAATCAAAACAAATACAAACAATTTCAGTGTTCCATACTTTCTTTCCAAAAACTGGTCACATTTCATTAACGTGTAGTTTAGATTTAAGGTGTCATTTTTTCCACTAATTCTACAACTTACTCCCAACAGAGTTCGTAGTTGCCAAAAATCCTCCATCATCTCTCTTCACTCTCATGAAAGGAACATTACAGTAATGTTCTTCCTCCTCTTTACCCATTCACCAGAGTTCCAGGAACACATTACCTACAGCCATCAATAAATTCCAGCATCACCAAACTGGAAACTGGATTTATTAAACCATATGGTTTGGACTTTTCTGTTTTCTTTATTTCGGAGGGTGCAAGGTATGTTCTGGCCTTCAGTCATACTGCTTCTTCAGTCATGATGCAACTTCTGATACCTCCAGCTTCTAAATAATACATATATTGCTGTGATTCAAAGCAACAGACATTCTCCATCTGTCCAAGCCCCTTCCTCTGACAGAAGACCCATCTTGTCTTGCCTCATTTCCACAGCTCCACTAGCCTTCTGATGTATCTAGGGAGATGGGAGAGCAACCTCCCTGAGCTGTGCTATCTCTGCTAATAGCTCTAAACCTTCTGGATTAATGATGCTCTGAGTCACTGGAAAAAGCTGCCACTCTTGTTGTATGGATGAGTACACTTAACAATGATGGTAATATTCCTTCAAATGCTCCCAATTAAAAAGGCTTCCTTTAGTACTACTACTTTGAACAATAAAACTACTGAATCAGACCTTCAGCTTAAATGTATCGGCAAAAGCTCTAGATTGCTTTGAAAATATACTCTACATGCAGAGGGTGGGTGGAAGAGGTGACAGCACCTCTTTTGGAACACAGACAATATAATAAGGCACATCACTTATGTCATGTTACTGACTTGCTGGTATTCCAAAACAGATTTTGTTATACTGAAATGACACAGGTGTTTACCACAAACATCTATGTGGTTTCTTCACCATTTGAAGATGAAAATGGATAGCGAGTGGACATCAATACGTTTGCTTTATTTCCACTGCACTTTGGACTGATATATTGTGCTAATAGTTAATGAAGTTAAGACTGTATTTTTCATGCTTACAGGGATGCACCGACAACTATCAACTGTCACAGAAATCAGTATTGTAAACAGAAAATAATTCTTCTGTTTAAAAAAGGTTAGGACCTCATTTGCTGTAAACCAGTGTTGGCCCACTGAGAGTATGATGCAAGACATCCAAATTTGCCTGCACTGGTGTTTTTCCTTTCACATACTGGCAAGTAATACTCTTTTAAACACCTGCTTCAGGAAGTAACTAGAAGAGAACTAGCAAAACTTCACCAAGAGCAGTGGTTTAAAAGGCACCAATGGTAGAAGAATTCTCCCTCTTCTGCCACGTCTCTATAGGAGTCAGAGGTCTGACTACCACTTATGCCTCTGCCAAGGCCATCACTGCTGACTCTCTTCCTGTCCAAAAGACAACTCTTTGTAAAACTGCTTTTCCTTGCTGCTAAAACTGACTTTCTCATCTCATACTCAGAATCCAAGCCAGAAACAAGCATGAAGATAGGTTACCTTTCCATTTGCTCTACACTGGTCCATTTTCCTCAAAGGACAAGCCTTTAAAACACAGCACCCTTTTCTTTATTACCATTCTCGTTTCCCATTACGTAGTTTGAGCTGGCAAATAAGCAAAGATGAAGTATTGAGAAGTATTTCAGTTTTCCTTAGACCGAGAACTAAGGATTATTACAAAAACTATTTCTCTCCTACTAAAATCCACACCTTACAGACAAAAAAGCCTCAGCATTCTTCTCCAATAACTATATGAACTTGTGAAAAAAGATGTTCCTTATCACTTGACACCAACGCACAAAGCTTTTTACTCCAGAATTCATTTCCTTCTCAAACTGTCTTGATGTTTAAATGGTAGCAGGGGAAAAAAGCCTTTTAAAAACAAAGGCAGATAAATGAAAGGTGGTAGGAGGAAGGAAACACCTCCTGATCAACTCAGTAACAAGAATATCCAGCTTTAAGTTATTCAACCCACACTTCAATTTTGGGACCTTTCATGATGCCTTATTGGCTGCCCATACAGGCATGGCAGGAAAAATATTTTCCACCTGAAATGGTCCAGAAGTCTCCTTTCTTTTCTGACAGAGTTCTTATAAGCTGGAGTGTATGTGTTCTCTCCTTGATTAGTGCAATCAGAGAAATAAAGGGTGGTTTGAGTTGGAATAGACATTGAGACCAGTCTCGTTTTTCAACCCCCTTCATGAACATGAACACCTTCAACTACACCAGCTTGCTCAAAGCTCCATCCAATGTGGCCCTGAACATTTCCAGGGATGGGGCATTCACAATTTCTCTAGACAACCTTTTCCAGTGCTTCACTACCTTCATCATAAAGAAAAAAAATCTTCCTTATGTCTAATCTAAAACCTACCCTCCTCCAGTTTAAACCTATTATCTCTCATCCTGTCACTGTAGGCCTTGGAAAAAAGTCTCTCTCTTTTCTATATGCCATCTTTAAATATTGAAAGGCTCCATAAGATCTTTCCAGAGGCTTTTGTTCTCCAGGAGGAACAACCCCAGCTCCCTCAGCTTGTCCTCACAGAAGAGTTGTTCTATCCCTCTGACAATTCTTGTGGCCTTCCTTTGGAGCAAATCTAACAAGTACTCATCTTTCTTGTACTGAGGATCCCAGAGCTGCACACAGCACTCCAGGCGGACTGTCACACAAGTCTTCTCCACTCAGTCTCTGATCTGCCCTACAAAGCACCACTGCAAATGGCTCTGAGAGGAAGCCCCTAAGATTCCCCTGTCCTGTGACTGAAGAACACTTTGAAGGACGGACAGAGCTTCACTATGGATTCATATTTATTTTTGCATGGATATATGTATACACACACACATATATATATGTATATATATATATAAAACCTACTTGTACAAGAGACAGCCAACCACATTTATTTTTGCTGTTGCATCTCTGGAGGAAGAATGTGCTGTTGAACTGTTTTAGCTACTGCTGTGCGTCAGATATAACCTGTAATATTCTGATAGGAGCTACAGATACTGACATCTGCTGTTTCTCACTGCTGCCTCTGCTGAATAGATAAAAATAAGGTGGTATAGATGGCACACACTTTGTGATACACTTCAAACATATTCAAACAAAACTTTTTCCATGCACACCAAAACAAGAAAGCAAGATATGCTACCACAAGAAAGTGTTCTTCAAGTACATAAACAACAAGCAGAAACAGAAGGAAAATACTGGTCCTCTGTTAAACAGGAAAGGTGAATTAGTCACAAATGATGCTGCAACACCAAGGTTCTCAAGACTTTCCTCTCCTCTGTCTTTACCTGCACTGTTGGGCCTGGCCTTGGGAACAAAAATCCAGGTTGATGCGAACACAGTCCCATTGACTGTAGAGGAAGATTTGGTGTGGGAACTATTGCAGGAAATACTATTAAGTATCCACCCAAGGGTGTTGTTAGGAGACCTGGCTGACATTGCTGTGAGGCTGCTCTCTATAATCTTTGAGAATCCTTGGAGATCCCGGGACGTCCCAAGAGACTGGCAGAAGACTAATTCCACTCCCACCTACAAGAAGGTCTCACAGGAGGATTCAGGAAGTTATAGACTCATCAGTCTTACTTCAGTCCCTGGGAATATTATAGAACAAATCCTCCTAGGGGCTCTCTTAAGTCAGATGAAGCACGTGTTTGAGAAAAGCCAGTATAGATTCACCAAGGACACATCGTACTGGACAGCTTTTATCACATTCTACAACAAAGTAACCTGTTCACTTGATGTGGGGCGAGGTGGGCATTGTCGACCTGGATTTCTCCAAGGCTTTTGACATGTTTACTCACAGCTTCCTTCTGGACAGAGTGATGTGTATGACCCAGAGACATGTGGTCCCTGTGGGGGGTGGGGATCTGGCTGACAGGGTGCACCCAGAGGATGGTGGTGACAGCTCCTTTTCAAACTGGCACCTACCAGAAGTGGGGTCCCACAGAGATCTGTGTGGGGCTCAATGCTGTTTAATATCATCACAAATTATTTGGAAGTCAGGATCAAATGCACACTGACAAAGTTTGCCAAAACCAAACTGAGTAGGAAAGTAGGCATTTCAGAAGGCAGAGCCAGATTGCAGTTCAATCTCAGCAACTCCCTACACAGCCTTTCTAATCCTCTACTCTCTGGAATTTTCCTCAGAACTGATTTCAGTTCACAGCTGTGTGTACAGACAGGGAGAAACAAATAGAAATGCATCCACTGCATACTCACATAGGAAAGTAGAATAAGTAACATTTTCCTGCCTTGAAGGGTGCTGAAGGGAGATGGTTTTCACTCTGAGCAGGAATAATGGAGGAGCCCAGAGAGTGGTTTCTCCTTGTGTTTTCATTGTGGTTCAAAGTGTAGCTAATTGCAGAGGTAGTCAGACAGCATGGGAGACTAGATTTCTTCCTGACCCACAAGACAGAAATATCTTTAAAGAAACTTCTTATTATTAAGAGAAATTAATTCAGCAAGGCAGAAATCGTTAAAACCAAATAGTTATTTCTCTTCTATCTGCCGACACATTAAAAGAACCACAGACACTGGTATGCTAGCTGTCCCCGTGTATGTGTGTACTGGATGGTCAGTTAGGCCTGGGATCTTTCTGGCCAGTCTGCTCATGCCCAGGCATTAGCCAGATTACAAATAGCACAGGGTCCTACAATATATTTCAGATAAAAAGCAAAGGGCTGCTGTTTCATTACAGTATGCTCAACTGGTACATGCCAGACTTGGGACATGCCTGTTGTCCTTCTCCCCAAAATCATATTACAGAATTCTTTTCTACTCACAGAGGCTCACATCAAGCATCTACAATAAACAGCAGGTGCACTAGAAAGCCACAAAGCTGGCCTAAAGGAAAAAAAAAAAAGCCATAAACTGAACAGAACTGCCACACAGACTGTTCACTTGCATCTGGGATGAAGCTATCCTGGTTGTGTGTACAGTCTGGGGAAACAGAGGCTGGAAAGCAGCACCACAGAAAAGGACCTGGGGGTCCTGGTCACTGGCAAGTTGATCATGAGTCAGCAGTGCCCAGGCAGCCAGGAGGGCCAACCATGTCCTGTGGGGCATCAGGCACAGCATTGGGCAGAGGAGGGGATTGTCCCACTCTGCTCTGCACTGGAATGGTCTCACCTTGAATATTGTGTGTAGTTTTGGGCACCACAATATAAAAAAGACTTTAAACTATTAAAGCACATTCAAAGGAGAGGCATGAGGATAGTGAAGGTCCTTAAGGAGAAGCTTTATGAGGAGTGGCTGAGGTCACTTTGTCTGTTCAGCCTGGAGAAGAGGAGACTCAGAGGAGACCTCACTGCAGTCTGCAACTTCCTAATGAGGGAAAGCAGACAGGCAGGTACCAAGCTCTTCTCTCTTGTGCCCAGTGACAGGACACAAGGTGTGAAGCTTAGTCAGTTTAGTTTGCATATCAGGAAAAGCTTCTTCACCGAGAGAGTGTTTGGGCACTAAAACAGGCTGCCCAGGGCAGTGGTCACAGCACTAAGCCTTACAGAGTTCAAGAAGTATTTGGACAATGTTTTCAGGCAGGATGTGGCCCTTGAGGTGTCCTGTGCAGGGCCAGGAGTTGGAGTCTATGATCCTGATGGTCTCTTCCAACTCAGCTTATTCTACAATTCTGTGATTCTACAATTCTACGATTCTGTAAGTCCATGATTCTATAATTCTGTGATTCTATGAACTGGACTACTCTAAACCAGGCATTACACTGGAAGGGGTTTTAAGAAACAGAAAGGACAAATAGGCTACCACTACTCCCCTAAGTAAATTATCCATGCAGTAGAAGTTCTTCTCAAAAAGCCCTGTTCTTCTGTGTGGCCATGATAGTGTCAGAGCTGCCTGTAAAAGTCTAGAAGTGCACACAGTTTCCTAGGTCTTAAAAATTGTTCCTCAGAAAAATAATAATTTTACCATATCTACCCTTTCTTTTGAAAAGTTGCATTTAAGAAAGCTTCTATTGAATCAACACTCTACAATGCCTATGGAGATAGTTAAGTTCAAGGATCACCATGGAACACTCTTTCTTAAATTAGTATGAGAAACTTGGCCTGGCTGCTGTTTCACTCTTTGAAATCTACCTGTGCCATTTGCCTTTAAATGCTGTCACCACCATTTCTTCAACTTCTAGAGCAAGCAATCATTTTAAGCCCCACTTTGTCCAGGGGGTGAATGTAAGCACACTGCTGAATAGATGGTTCAGAGAAGAGAAAACTATTTGTCCTTGCCAAGAGGCTTTACAACATCAATGCCTTTAATTAAAGTAAGACATATTTGCAGAAGATATAATAATATGTACAACTGCAAGTCTATGACTGCAGTCTTACAGGAATAATCAGGGATTATAGCCTGCTCCAGGAATTTAAGATGAACAGTTCCTAAAGAACACGTATAACTAGTACAGAACTGCAGAAATGTAGCAGAAAGAAGAAATGAAGATACAGGAACAGACAGAGTTTGGCTAACTTGCTGAATTAAAACGTATCATCACTGCATAAATTGCACTGATGGTTTAATTAAAGAGACTGTAGCAATTTCAGTGCCCATATTAACTACTTCAGAATTTGTTCAGCTACAGAGTACCTATTATGAAAACATGCAGGGTGAAACGTTGTCTCAACTGGAGTTCATAGAAATTCTCACGATTTATTTCAGTAAGATTTTCATTCCATCGATGTATTTTGGAGATGATCACGCTGAATAAAATATCTAAAAACCAAGTCACTAGAAGTCAAAGTTCTTTTAAACTTCTGATACAAATACAATCCTTGGACAGTTACCTCAGAGGGATATAATTAAAAGATGAAGGGATATATTTTTTTAATCTTTTACCAATTGTTTTTTAACAGACAAATCCTAGAACATGTATGCAGACCTAAAAACTATTCAAAGACTATTGCTAAGAATTATAGCTTCTTTATACACATGCGAGGAGACTTTTTAAAAACTCATTTGAAAGCACTGGTTGCTTCCATTTACTTTCTAGCTCTCTAGACCACACTGCTGCTCTCACTATTTGTACCACCTCCTTTTGAAGAGGGCTTATTTCTTCCACTCCAAGGAATTCACATTAAGAGTTCCCACATCATGTAGTTCTGTCTTTCCATTCTCTCTTTGACAGCTTGCAGCATCAGCTCCCTTCAGAATAACCATTCATGGGACATTTTAAATAGTGTGACATAACAAACTCACTGTACATCTTTGCCAGTTAAGTCATTAAAATTTTATTATACTTCATTTTTTGGTTCTTCTTGGAACAGTAACTTTGTGTAACTGAAATGTCATCTCTCTGTATTGTTTTTGCAAAGGAAAAAAAATATTCCCAGTTTGCATCTCCTAATTTCTTTTCCTATCAAACTAGTAATAGCAATTATCACTCTTAAGATTAGTCTGTTGATATAATGGCTTTATTACAGTTTCTCAAAGCAAAAAATCAAATTTTCTAATCAATTATTGCTCTAAAGTATCTATTACTATTGTCTTATTTAAAAGCCGCTGGTGAATCACATGCTTTTTTTTTCCTGGTTTATGATCTTGTTTGCATCTCCTTGCCAATGTCTACACTTGCACAAAATTCAGATTTCAGAATACAAAAAGCTAAGCATAGAGATTTGAACTCCACCTTCCAGTCAGAAAGAATTACTAATTTTACAAAAATTTAACAGTTTAGCGGGGATCTCGTACAGTTATTAACAAGGATTACTCTGCCTTCTACTTAGGGAACACTACCCAGGAAAGCACATGGGATATCAGAACAGTTAGAAGTTCAGTAGAAGCAGTCACTAGTCCTCCAGAGATGCATTAAACTGACTCCTTGATTTATGTCACAAGAAAGGAAGCTTGTAAAACACTGAAGTTAACCTGAAGCACTGAGGAAAGACTTTAAACACAAAGATGGAACTATCCCCATAAGCAGGAACCTCTGCAGTAGAGACTGATCTCAAGGCAATCCTTCTGCTGGAAAGCCACATTCTGACTGCAAGGCCAGTGTCCTGATGAAAGTGGAGAAAAGCTTCTTGGAGCTGACTTAAGGCATCAATTCCTCTTAAGTTCTGTGCACTTAAGTCTGAAAGTTGCATATTACATAAATTTAGCTTTTATCTTAATTTATTCTATTAGTAATGCCAACACTTACAACTTCGGTTCTGAACTGGTTTCTCAGCATTACACATAGTAGAGCCAACAAAGACAATTTAATAGAGTGCTCCTCTACTTTTCCCGGAGTGGCTCTGAGTAGCTTCTGCAGTCAGTCTGTCTGTCAGTCTGGAAGGCTGCTCCTGCATTGGTCAGAACTGTTCAGTGTCCACATGGCATGCAGCACTGGAGAGACTGCCTGAGGCTCACACACTTCCCAGCAGGCTGTTAACCAGCCACCAAGTGTTAAAAAACTTGTAAAACAAATCAAGCTGTAGTCTAACCTGTTGTTAATGCTAAATTTAATCGGTTTTGTATCTTTTTGTCTCCAATCAGCCTGCAAAACAACTCTACTATCTTTCTTACAAACCAGGCTATCAGTGTTCAGGAATACTTGGAAACACCACCGGAGTTCAGCCTATCCTGAAACTTCAGGATGATTGCATCTTTTCTTCCATCCTGTTATTAAGAAGTGCCAGAGATGGCACATCCCTCTGCCTCAGGACAACAAATATGGTGTCTATGTAGCAACATTAAACCAATTATTTGAAAACATCTCTTCACAAATCTCAGGAAAATATATATAACCACTTCCTATGTGGTTTACTATTACAAAATATTATACTGCTGAAAAAATACTAATTTTTTCCTGTAATCAAACTATTTTCATTTGGTTTAAAAAAATACTGCTAATTTTCAACATTCAGCATTACAAATATTTTATCAAACAATAAATGCTTCAAATAAACTTCTATTAAAAATATCTTTCACAAGACAGCCCAATGTCTCCAGGGAATTTCCTGTTCAGAAAAAAATAAATTAACAGCTTCCTTAATTAAAATATAACACAGTAAAGAATCAATGGCTAAATTAAATTTCTTTAAAGCACATTCTTTTACATTCCTTTTCCTGAAAAAAAAATGCTCTATTATATTATTCTATGGTATATGTAATAGGAAAGAAAAATGGAAGTCAATGCCTAGCATGGATTTTAACAGTAACTATGAAAAAAACCATCCGCCTCTACTATAAGGAAGTAGACAAATTAAATCAAGCAATCTGTGCACATAGCCTCTGCTAAAATCAATTGGTACATATAAAAGGATAAAATGGATAAAGTGCCTTTACTGGAAAGCAAAACTAAATCTCTGTAGCAGAATACCCCTCCTTTCATTTGTTGTTAAAGAGAAATAGGAGGGAACAGCCTGAGATATGCTAAGATAGGGGGAAGAAACAAAGAATATTGACCCAAACCAAACAACGCTTTCAGAAATCCAGCTAAGCTTAGTTACAGGGATTTGCACACTGAAATCAAAAGCAGACTGCCTTCTACAGTACATGCATAAGATAGCTTGATGGGCAGTAATATTGCCAAAGTGAAATACCTATTGTTACGGGACATGCACAACACTAATACTGAAGATTGAAGTTCTGAAGATGCAAAAGGACACAGGTCTGCAGCTAGCCTTTTACACGGGGGCAGGCTTCACTTACCAGTAGATTGCTGATGTAAAAAATGAGTGGCTGTGAATAGAGTGAATGGTCTGCAAGCATTTTAGCATTACTTGTGAAAAGATAATTCTAATTTCTCAGCTATTACTGGCTGCAAGTATTCCCTGATGTAATTATGGAGTAATAGCTGAGAACCTGATTGTAACCAACAGTTAGTAGTTTGTTGCTAACAAGGCAAACATGACAAACAATTTTGAGGCAATTATTGTCATTACAAGCCACACTCAATTGTTCAAGGCAAGCGTAATAGAAAGTGACAGTTGTGCAGCTGGGAGGGTGGTGCAGGAAACGAGATTGTTCTCTGCTTGCAACAGACCACTCAGACTCTAGCAGAGTCTGCTCAATGCATAATTCATGTTTAATAATATTTTAGTCTCTAAAGCAAATTACAGTATAAGATAAGAAACAAACAGAGACATGTCAAAAAAAAAAAATCCCAGAAGTTATTATAAGATGGAATAAGACACACAGAAGTAACATGGAGTAAGGGGGAAATATTCACTAAAGCCAACTCACAAGATGCTTGCAACTAGTAAATGTAAATACAGTAACTCTACATACTAAAAGAGTCAGTTATAAAAGCAATCCATTTGCTATGCTTCAATGAGATGGGTGCTCATGTCCAAATCCCAGTTTGAGACCATTGTGTGATTAGGTAGGTCTAGGAGAAAGGAAAGAGTGCTCTCCATTGAGAAAGGTTGATGATTAATTCTGAACAAATTTGAATTGTGTGTAGAGTCAAAGGAAGATTTTCATCTCTCATACAATAGAAGTGCCTCATGTATCATCTCAGTATTCTGATGACAATGCACACAGCAGCTGCCTCGTCAGCAATCAGTCCATTAAAATACTTGATTTGCTGAAAATTCCACCCAGCTCTCCTCAATGATGTTAAGGGCTGAAAGTTTCTAACGCAGCTGCAGCAACATTTCAAGTTCTTGCCCAGGCTCAGTAATATTCATTGTCAGTGACATTGTAGCACTGCTCAAGCGTCATTACAGTGTCACTCGTAGTGCCTTTTGCACTGATAAGGTATCATTTCTAAAGAAGCCATTAAAACACCACTGAAACTGGATTTACAAAACTCTCTGACTTTCTCATCATGTTTCACCATTTTCCTCCTCTTTCTTAAATCACAGAATCATAGAATGTTTTGGGTGGAAGGGACTTTAAAGGTCATCTGGCTGCACCCACCCTGCCGTAAGCAGGGACACCTTCCACTACAGTGCTTTGGTTTGTGCAAATAATAATCCATCAAACCAAATCTGATGAGCTAAATCATGCCAGGTGCAGCTCCACTGAAGCAAAATAGCATCACATGCCAGCTTCTAAGGTACACTTTGACTCTGCTTAGGTGAAGATGATGCTGATTTTCTTAGACATGGCAACATATTATAACGAACTCCCTGTCTAAAGAAACCTCTGTGATTTTGACATCTGTGACACACTTCAGTGCAGGCCATAGACTTACTCAGAAACATATATGTGTGACTGCACTGTCTTTTGCTTTATTCAGTAAGAAAGCTGGTGATTGCAGAAGGTGGCAGATCAACAGCTGCAGAGACAGGAGACCTTTGCCTCTGTATGTCACATCTGTGCTCCTTTTCCACTGCCATGACACAGGCAGGTATCTTAGATTTCCATTTTCAGAAAACTAGTATTTATTGTTTCACTCTGAATGATAAGAAGTGAGTAAGATCTGACATTTCCCAAAATGTTGCAAATTTCAGTGGTTTGAACAAGACTGGAAGGTCTGAATATATCACAAAATTGTCAGATCGCCTGGTCCTAGCTCAAATGTAATTTAAAATGATATTCCATTTCACCAAAGAAAAAAATAGTAATGTTTTTTCTATCCTCTTTATAAGTTAACATTCTTAATCAGCCCAAACCTTCCCTATTGAGCAAAAATTACCTTTTCCTTCACAGTAAAATGCTTATTAATTTGCACATACAATGTCTTGTATAAAGTATAAGCATTATAAACAAATTTAATAGCATTTTAGCTTTATTGATATGGATCTACATATTGCAAATAAAACCAGTCAAGTCACAAAAAGTCCCTAAAATGAAAAGGTTTTCTAAAAGTATATGAGGTGACATCTAGGAAAACTGACAGACTGCTTTTTATTTTGTTTTTAGTATTTTTATTAAGGCTTTATGACTTCATGTGGTAATTTCAGTCTATCTCATATACCACAGAAATGTCAGGTGCTTTGTTTTGAAGTCTAAAGAAGTAAAGATTTTTAGTAAAAGATATCTAAACTCCGCAAACAGTTTGGCTAACCTTAAGTGTGCCTTTGCTGAAGTCAAATGGATTTAGACCTCATTCAAAACAAGGACATTTGTAAAACCTTTCAGTGCTTGAACAAAAATTAAAAGCACAATACCTCTTGATGTAAATTGATTTTATAAATTAATGAAAAATAACATTTCCACTGAAAATTCCTAATTGCTAGCAAAAAGGTTGCCATGGATTTAATGTTGTGAATCATCTGCTCTCATGGGTCTTTGCTACCCCTCACTTTGCTCAAGATCAAGAGCAGGGCCAATAATACATTGTCAACAGCAGAGACAATTTACTCCATTATGCACTTTCATCAGTCTGTCTTCACTTTGGCCTGCAGTTGGTGCTTGGACTCATATATCTTGAACTTGAATTGCTTTGAGAAGAAAGAAAAGTCAATGTTTCAAGACAGGGAGTCCAGGTTTCAGTGGAATAAAGACAAAAGCAGAAAGAAGTACAACAGCACAACAAGTTTTGAATGAGAAGATGGATTAAACTCTTTGCTTGGACTTCATTCAGAGAGAAAAATCAACAGCAAGTCTGCACTCTTGCACAGACAGTCAGTTTTGACAACTTAATCAGCTAATGTTACTTATTTCAGGTGAAGCCATTGTGTAGAGATTAGAGCTTTGATGCAGAAAACAGGTATTTAGATGGCTGACTCCAATACTAGCATCTGTCACAAACACAAATGAGTGAAAGGAATAGTTGATGTTAACAGCCAGGTTTCCTACATCTATATTGTGTAAAATGTGGCAATTTGAACATGCCAAGGAAAGAGAACTGACACCATTCAAGTGATCACAAACTACTCGAAGACACAATCCTCCATTGCATTAAAATATTATTGCTCAGTTTTCTATAAATTGGAAAAAATACGACCAGGAAAAGCCTATTAATCTCTACATATAAATTGGCAGCACAAACCCTATTAAAGGTTGATTTTGACATGTTTTCTCATGGTTAGCTCTTATTAGCTCCCATATGTCTCCACACAGGGCCTGTGAGAGAGGTAGTTGTGTGTGTGTGTATATATATATATATATATATATATATATATATATATATATATATACACGTATGTATAAACATATAACTATAATTTTCTAAAAACTAGATTGAAGAAAAGGCAGTCCCTCCACCCAAATTCAGACTATTCACTGATATGTTTTGGTATACCTCAGTACAGTGAGAAATACTGAAAATATATCAATCCTGTATCTTTCAGTTTGAGATACAGTCAAATAGACTCATCCATGAGTTTTACTTGACAGCTCACATAGTAAAAAACAAACAAACAAGAAAAAAATGCAATGTCAAATTTATACTTAATTCTCCTCACTTCTAGGGTTGAACATGCTCTTAACTCACTCTAATCAGAGCATCCCCCTGTATATCTCATGTCTTAGTAACTAATGAACTACGACAGTGAGGAGGGAAACACACCCAGCTGCTCTGCACAGGGCTCCAGCTAACAGGCAAGGGCAACAAAAGTCCTATTTTCACTCAGGGTAGAAGCTGTTGCTGCTTCTTTGAAGGCCTATCTAGAGGTCACTTTTCACTACAAAAAATCATTTTTTTAAACAGATTGAACCACTAACTTAAAAAAACAAAAAGGCTCCTTTATTTCCAACTCAGTTCACAAACTTTGCCTGCTGTCTGTGGTCTGAGATGGGCAAAAGGGTTTGATCCAGCAACATCAGAGACCCAAGTGCATTATTAAGAGAAAGGAAAATTAAAGACAGCTCTCAAGTTGGAGCTTTGCCTGCAGATGAGTTTCACACAGGGCTTACTCCAAAGAATCAGCTTAGGACACAGAATTGTGTCATGTCTAGGGGAGCAAGAAAACAGGGGCAAGCAAGAGGCAAGGAAAAGAGAAAGGAACACATGAGCAATTTGCAGCTCTATTATCCAGCTGGCTGCTAGAGAACACCTCTGAGGCACTGGCAAGCAGAGAGCCATACCCCATTCCCAGCTGGGGAATGAACAAATTGTAAATTAGAGCTCCTTTCCTTTTCCATCTCCCCAGGGAAGAGCAGCAGCCCTTTTCCAACTCTTACCCCACCGTTGCAGCAGCCCTGCAGGTGCTCAGGGTTTTCAGCCATTCACCAGCAGGTGTGACTCAAGACCCTGTTATTTAAAAGTGTGCAAAGGCTAATTTAATGTGGGAACTGTCCTTAGTAGTATTGCAGCAACTTTAGTACCGCGGATACAATTCACCAACTCTCCACTCTTTTCATTGCTTCCATAATTCCCTGTACCCTTTCCACCCAATAAGCTTAGTACAACTATTATGAAGCCTCAGTCCAATTGCAGAGCCCAGGACTTTTGGGCAGTACCAGCACCATCTACTCTGAGCAAATATGCACCTTCTGTCTCTGTGCCCTTCCTCCTCAGCATTTTTCTCACCTCCCATGGCATTTCTGGGTGTAGAAGTCTATTGCTTTCAGCTGATACTCTGAGTTGCTCTCATACTTGCCTTTATTCTATTTAGGTTCAAGCAACCTAACCATGAGAAACAGGACACAGCATTGGGCTGGAACACACTGAGAAACCTAGGTCAAATTTTCTAGTATAAGCTCTGTAATGGACTCCCAAAGAAAAATGCCTGTCTAAATAGGATGCAAGTACAGCCCCAAGGGATGAGGCTATGAAAGCATCATATTTCTTTTACATAGACAGTGTCAACATTCTGATGCTCTGATAAACTGAACTGGAAGAGGAGCCTCCATCTATCCCTCAGTAGCATGGCCCAGCTCACTATTCTATTCCTCTAGGGCACACAGACTGTTTATATTCTAGTACCATATCAATTTAAATCCATAGAAAAAAAAACAAAAACAGGGGATGTCCCAAAATATTCTCATGCTACTTCACATGGAAAACCAGGTAAGTAAAGTGATTAAACACATCTCTTTTAGGTACACTGGAGCTGTCCGTAATCCACCCCAGGCAGCAGTTTTCCTAATGATTCCCATTAACAAATTATCCTCTCAAAGAGAGCATGCTTGGGGCAGCAGAAGACCTATGCTGTCCCATTCCACCCCACCATTTCCAACTGCGTGTGCACAGGCGACCTTATGCAACAGCAAATTTTCACCTGCCAGGATGCAGCAAACACATTTAAGATGAGGCAAATGCCAAGTGTCTTTATCCATAGGCTGAATGTGGTAGCTGACATAAACTTTCATAGACATACAGAATGTTTGAGGGAAGGGAGCAAGAATCACTTCTGACACAGATTCATGCTTTGATCATGATTTCAGTGCACGTGCTCTATAATTAAGGATTAAATTTGTAAAATTTTACAATGCAGCCTGTGACAGCAGAAGGGATTGTACTGCTAAATTCATTTAAGTTCCCTTTTATTTTCCCTCCTTCCTGTTCCAACCTTCCTTCCTCTACATCTCATATTGTTTATTTTCTTCCAATCTTCTTTATTTCCTGCCCTCTCCTCGCCTTCTTTTTCCCCCCACTTCTTTCATGTCTTTCTGCTCCTCCTTCAGCCCCTTCTCCCACATCTGAAACAGCAGTGTTGCTATAACTAGCCACACTTAGGTTTGCTACCTGACAACAGCTAGCAAAGGAAAAAATGAAGCAGGAAGAGTGGTTATTTCAAATCTCTCTGTCAGCAGATGTTTTAGCCAGAAGATGCAGCAAAAAATAGGATTGCCTTAGGAAGGTGAGCAAGTACCATCTGGGAGGAAGGGAAGAAAAGCTGCAAGATTTAAAGCCATACTGTAAGATCACACTGTCTGAAGTTCAAAGCCCACAGTGGATTTACTTCCCATACATTTCAAATAGCAAGTGACAGATTTGAAGCATTTTATCATTCATACTTAGGGTCTAATATGATTGCATGTGGCACATGAATCTGGTTGCAGCAGGTGGTAAGGTATGTATGACAGGCATTTCTTCACAGGTTACTCTACTGAGCTACAATTTTTATTTCAGACATAAGCATGCATGCAGTTATTATTATTAAGAAACTATATATGTGGAACTTCTACAGCATAGTATTGCAGTGAAAGCCAGATACATTAAAAAATCACCTTCTTAAGTATCCCTGAAGCCTCTAAGTTAGCAGTATTACTATAACATATCCCTGTGAAAAGTCAAACTTCAACAGGAAAGTGAACTATCTTTTCATACATCATGTGCATAAGAACTGCTCCTTTAGTTAACACATGTAGACAGAAATTAGTTAAAAGTTGAAAAAAAATTGTGATAGCTTGAGGACACTCAGACAAAAAGCATTTGTGGTTAAAATCTGGCCTATCAAATTATCACAGACATCCTACTCCTTCCTTTGTTTGGAGAGCAGCCCAGCTGAAGATTCAACCCATCACCAGGTGCTATCAGCCACTATGCACCACACCCATTGTCACCTAAATATCTTACCAGCTAGCAAATGACAATGATGCATGAAGTGCAAAGCGTTCAGGCTTGCTGTCAAATCCCATATATTTAGTGTTCAAGAAAAATATAAAAAAGCATTTCTGATTTGGCACATATGATCAGGAAATTCCCAAGAAGCAAGTACAGAATTCCAGTGTGTTGTTTCTAATGGCAATAGAGTAGACCTGCACTTTGGGTGTTGTGCATTCATGTGCTACTCCTGAGCCACTGTCACAGTCTGTAGGAGAGAGGCTGTTTGTGAGCTCCAAAATTCAGAAGAAAGTTCATTCCAAACCAGACTCTATTAACTTGCTAAATAACAAGGGCTGAATCCAAAGACTACACACCTATGGACCTTCAAGGCCAAGAAAATCAGTTTTATCTCTGACCAAAATTAGCCTTGTGTTGTAAAAAAGAAACATTTAACATTCAAATGTGCAATGCTGCTTGCTGTTTTCTCATCTTTGCCTCTATTTCTCCATAGGAATCTGTTGTTTTCATTCTTTCTTCTGAATATCACATTCCAGTTCCTATCTCCCAAATAACCAGCTTCCGTGACACTACTCTCCCTCCTCGTAAAAACAACTTGCTCAGCTTTCTGGGTTGCCTCAGAAAGGTTTGAGTTTCATTTCCTTTTATTCCTCTGCATGGTCACACTACAGATATATATATATACAAACAGTAAGATAATGCTACTTAACATATAGTTGTCTAAGCACTCACCTGTTGCCTAAGCAACAAATAAATTAACCTGAAAAAAAAAAAAAAAAAACAAACCCCTAATTTCTTCTTCATGCTGAGATACAGGGAACATGTATTTCAAATTACCTAATGAAACATTCTATGAGGAAAAGCAAATTCTAAATGAAAGCACAGAATGGTGAAAAAGACAAGGCAATACCACATTTTCTGTACAAAATGAGAGCCTTACCATCCTGCTGGCCCTGGAGGTTCTGAGGACTTTGCATTCTCTCCTCCAGATTTGAGCTGAGGTCAGAGTTTACAGCTGACATTCTAGTTGAGTCACTCATATCAAACTCATCACTTTCTATAGAACTCTCATCCTGCAAGTAGAAAGAGGCATGTCAGAAAACATGGTGCCCTGTTTACATTATATGTGCAGTTCATTCTCTTCCCATTTGTTCCACTCACACCCGGTGTAGAGCATAATCATGCTAAACATTTTTGTATATAAGAAAACAAGCAGAGGATATCAAAAAGAGGGAGGAAAATACAGCATTTATGTGATATGATAAATTGACAAATGTAATTTGTTCAACTATGAGGATACTACATAGTAGTTCCATAGTATATTCCAGAAAAGAATTGGTAACTAGAGACCCCATACCAAGCCCTTGTTATTCAAATTTGACTGAGGAGACCTCCCTATATTCCCTGCCTGAATCCTTTACTTTTCCTACATGGAAGTCAGTAACCCTGTGAATGACCCCTGTCCTGGTTTGGGCTGGGATAGTTACTTTTTTTCCTAATACCTGGTACAGTGCTGTGCTTGGATTTAGTGTGAGAATAATGTTGATAACACACTGATGTTTTGGTTGTTGCTAAGTAATGCTTACTCTAAATCAAGGACTTTTCAGGTCTCATGCTCTGCCTTCGAGCAGGTGCACAAGAAGCCAGGAGGGAGCACAGCCAGGACAGCTGACCTGAACTGGCCAAAGGGATATTCCATACCATAGAGCATTATTCCCAGTATGTAAACTGGGAGGAGTTGACCAGAGGGTTGGGCATCATTCAGTGGATGGTGAGGAATTTTATTTGGCATCACATATCTTTCTTGGGTTTTATTCCTCCTTCTCTCTCTCTCCTTTCATTACAATTAGTAGTAGCAGTAGTGGCAGTAGTAGTAGTTATTTTACTTTGTTTAAATTATTAAACTCTTCTTACCTCAGCCCCTGGGTTTTTACTTTTTTTTTTTCCCCCATGCTACCAGAGTGGGTAGAGGAGTGAGCAAGCCACTACATGGTTCTTAGTAGCTGGCTGGGGTTAAACCACAAAGACTCACAGGAAGATATTTCCAAATGGCAACCTGACCTGGTAAGGATCCATGGTCAAATTCCCTTGACATGATGTCACACTTACACTCTGTTTAAAGAAGCATCTATGAAAATGAGAAAGCCTATAAAAGTTCTGAGAATGGTCATGACAGTCAGTGGCAAAAAAAAGTAATATAATCACAGGAGAATCACTGCAAATTTATTCTACATTGTACATCTTTAATATAATTTATCCATCAAGTCCAGTTACAGAGCATTTAGCAGGGATGATAAAAAGGGCAAAAAGTAAAAGTCCTGATCATTATCCCCATTTATAAAAGAAAACAGTTTTAGACATAGTCCAGAAAATATTCAAATACATATTTGACTTCAGTTGCTTCAGTCCCACTGAAGTTCACACATCCACTCATGGATTAGAAATTAAGTATCCACAAGTCTTGCTCTGCAAATGGCTGAGGCAATGTCCAAACCTAAGGCAATATATTTTCAGTAACAACTTTTCTGAGATGGTTACCCCTGTTAAGAAGAAAAGTACTTGAAAGAACTGAGATGAAAATATGGCAAATAGATTTGTAAATGAAAATGCCCTGAAAATGTTTGAAATATTTTTCCAATTCATTTTTATTTACATTTTTTAAACAAATCTGGACAAGACAGGATTCTGACTATTTTTCTGAGTTGTTCACTAGAACTGACCTAGAAAAATGTCTAGAATATGATTTACTGTGTACTTTTTGTGAAATGGATGTTACAGGTATTAATATTGCTGCTTGCTTCTTTCTGAGTGTTAGACTCTTAAATCAGTTCCTCCCCTGGGTCTCAGCAATGTTTCCAGTTTGTATGGACATTTCTCTTGTTTTCAGAAAGCAATTTCCCTGCAGTAATGACTCATGTTAAATTAGGATGAAGTACTGCAAATGCCAGTCAGGAGTGAGAGTGGAACAACACACAAGGTGAAGCTGTTCTGCTCTGCCACAGCATTATTTCCTTAATGACAGATAAGGAAATAAACATACTTTGTTCTCAGAGATTTGTAATAAAACAAATGGAAGAGTGAGGGCTTCTCTAACAGGCACCTGTCTGTCTTGCCTTACATAAAGCAGGAGCACCCCAGTCACAGCAGCAGCAAACACCCAAACACTGCCCTCACAGATGAGCCCTGGTGCCCACCAGCCTCCTACCCGAGACAGACAGGGCCAGGGCACACACCAGATGGGTCTGAGGTTTAGGGAAAATGCACTCTGCTTGCTCAAAGAGCAAGACAAGAAAACAAACTCCCCCAGACCTTCTGGATTGCTGTGTCTCTGTTAAAACGCAGGGGTAATTCTCAGTGAATCCTGCAGGAACCAGCAAGCAGCAGCTCACATATTTCAGTTCTGAGGTTAGGCAATTTGAAGAGGTCACAGAAAGGGGGCTCTGGCTGACACTTGCACAGTTATAAAACAACACACTAAGGCAGCCTCTGTTTGCCTACAGCACTGCAGAATGCCTCCACTTCACTTCCCAAACTGTGTAAACCTCTCTCTGTGTAAACCTCTATCTGAAACTGCATGGACACATGGACATGGGAATAAAAACTGAGGACCACTGGCATCTTTATAGGAGCACAGCTCTAAATTCCCACACAGTAGTGAGTTCTCCTTTTAGATGAAGCCCTTTTCCCTCTCATCAGTGGTCTCAGCTTAAAAATGTAGAATTGAAGATGAAAGAATTAGGAGATTCTCAGTCATTGTGCTAGGTAGCAGTGGGACCCAAGTTTACTCTTTTCTCAATTCCAAACAAGAATACATATATGATTGATTAAATCTTTCCTACAAACCCAAGCCTGGTTTTTAAGTTCATGAAATAGTTTGAACCAGATGTCTCGCTCCTTTGTACAACAGCATTTATCCTGTCATTTTGTTCTCAGGGCCAACAAATGTACAGCCCGGGGAGAAAAAAACCTTGGCAAAACCATGATTTGAGAAGAGACATAAGGATTACCTTGAGAACTTTCCTTGTGCCCACTCTGTCCTGAAAAGTTATTATTACTAAAACATACAAAAATTACTTTCATAAATCCAAAACTTTCCTTGTGTCCACTCTACCCTAAAAAAAATATTATTACTAAAACATATAAGAAATTACTTTCATAAATCCACTGCTGCAGGCATTTCATATACAGTAACAACAGAGCTACAAAACCAAGCTGGGCAGGGAAATATGAAGCAAAGTTAAGTCCTGCTGCCTCCATATCATTGCCACTGGCTTGTCTAGATGAAAAACTGGTTTAACAAAAATGTCAGTCATCAGACCAGAAAGACTACACCAAAACATTCAGTCTATTGAAGATCTGTGGCATGGGGTCCTGATCCAGCATGAGTGCTTGACCCTGTTGTGGAAGTAGTAATTCTCAAAGGGAAAAGGTGTAGAAACCAAGGAGTCCTTTAATTCCTAAGGCTGCTGCAGAATAAAGCCTCTTCTCTCCTGCTAGTTCAAACTCTACTTCCAGATCCCTCAAATAATCAGGAAGCTTAATAGAAGGAAAATACCAGGCTATATTTGAGTTGGGGATGTCTCCCTACACCCTCTGCAATTTAAAAAAAAAGGCCAAACTGAAACAAGGATCTTGATATTTCTAGAAGAGTGGTGAAATTCCCATTCCAGGGAGTATTGATTAATTCATGAAATCTCCAGCAATAGCCCATACCTACTTATTGGGAAAACAAATGTGGCTGACTCTGCACAAGTCAGAAGTCAGTCAGGGTCTTGACATAATCCAGCTGCTAAGGTTGTTTTTGAAGGCTTTCTTTATTAAAAAATATCTTGTAGTTGGACAGGAAGACATAGAATGCTGAACTGGTTTTTTTGCTGGCACATAGCTGCACTTCTATTTGGCAGCTTAAATGATAAATGAACAAACTTCTAGCAAAATGAGGTTACTATAAATAATTTGGTATGGGCCTGTGAATTGATGGAGCACTTCTTAAGATCTGGGAAAACTCTGAATAAATCAGAGAAAGCAAACAACCTTTGAGAAGAAATAAATACAATCCAACCCCAATTCCTTATGAAGAAGCTTGATTCTCAGTCTACTTCTCCTCCTTTTTTTTTCTGCCTTTTTATTCAAAATTTCAAAAGTAACTCCTGCTCTTATCATTAAGCTTTTTGCCTTAAAGTTTTCAACTGATGTTGCCAAGACTTTCATCCCTGTCAGAACCATGTATTGCATTGTGTTTGCTAGCCTTGAGAACACCATGGCAGTCATTCCAGCTGTTGATGGTATTGGTTTCTAAAAGCAGACAATGGAAGTCACTGCTGGGCACAGAACTAAGTCTCAAGAGAACATGCTGCCAACATCACCCGTTCCATTGGCAAGTTAAAGAGCACCTTCAGGCAATTCAAAGTACGTTCACTACCCCCAGTCACAGAAGGGCCATAAGTCATGGTATTTTCTCTCAGTCTGATTGCTTGAAAACAACACTGCCTTGGCTTCAGACTGACTGTTTTAGCAACAAAATTATAAAGATGGGATTGACAATCATCTTCAGTTTCCTAGCTACCTGAAAGACAAAGTACAAAGCAATGCAGGAGAACAGAAAAACAAACTTAAAAGATTTCAGGTTTTACCTCATCTTGCTGTGAATTTAGTAGCTGCAGCTTCATGTGTTTCATATAAGCCATAGTAATGGGCATGTTGTAATCAATCATACTGGTCACCAAAGTTGGAGGTTTTCCATTATCTGCAAAAAAATAGTTATTATGCAATGTATGTTAATTGTGGAGGCTATGTCAGGCTATTCTGCAGTCAAAGTCAGACTGTTATGTTATTTAGTTCTAACTTTTGCATTTGCAATGGCTTGTAGGCTGTACAAATGGAAGTCTCCCAAAGAAAAAGGGAAACCAAGATCAAACCATGAAAATTGGAGCTCTTCTACCCTAAATGACTACAGCCCACATACCCTATCTATTCCTTACGCTTAAGCTCCCATACAAACATTTCTATAGCAAAATAAATTATTTCCTCCAGATAAGATCATCTTTCTATTGAGGGTGCAGATGGCATTACACTCCATCCTTAAGTGAAAGCACAAGATTCACTACCTTCCAGCTTGAGTAAATGAGATGATCTGACTTACTGAACTGTTACAGCCTACCAAATTTATATGAACCCTCACTTAAGCTAGGAAAGTATAAATGGGTATTAGAAATAAAATTACTTTACATCCCACTGTTTGACACTAAAACTACCTTTATGATCCGCTCCATCTGGGTTTAAATGCATTCTTTTCTGGCACTCTGAGCAGCTCATTAGAAATCGTGTCACCGCTTCTCTCGGTAGGAAGGCATAGGTCTCTGAAATCTGAAATTAATAACAAAATATAGGTGTTATTATGTAAGCTGATTGAGCATGATTTAACAGACCTGATCATCATTTCCAAATAAGGTACATTAGCTTTTAATGCCAGGAAGCACAATGAAAGCATGTTCTGCATACTATGTAGGATTTCAAGAAACATCTCTCCAATCTGCCTACTTAGCATCTAATGGCTACTAACAGTTGGTACTGAACAAAAATCCACTTGTATCAAAATGGGGGGTTGTTTTCTGTTTACAGTTCATTTCAAATTCCTTTCAACAAAAAGATTCACACATAATAGCTATCCCATGAAAATATTTTCCTAAAGCTTGTGGTTTTGTACTTTGGAGTACCTAAGTTATTTTTACTAATAGTTAAAGAATTTGTGAACCAGTTGATTTCAGAGACTCTGCTTTACCTGGCAATATTTTGAAACAACAGATTTTATTTGTTTCTTGGTTTCAACAAAATCATTTTTTCTAACCACATACTCACAAGTAGGCACCAGAGGGACTTTTTTTCTCTTGAAAGGGAGAAGAGGAAGCAGTAGTTACTGGTTTTAAAGATTGCATTCTCCTCACCCCAAAGGATGCATCTGTCTTTATAGACATTTTGCCTTGCTGAAAAGGTCCCAGAGGTTGGTGCCAAGCTGAAAATGAGCTAACAGCATACTCACTGATTGATTACAGACAAACTACATCTCATACTGGCTATTTAGAGTGTAGAGCCAAAAGATCAAGAAAAATTATTATCACTCTCTACTCAGTGCTGGTAAGAAAGCAGCTGGAATACTGTGCCCAGGTTTCCCCTCAAAGTTCACAGTTCCCCTCCACACTTCAAGAAGGCTGCTAAGAAGCAGGAGATGCCTCTGAGCCAAGCCATCATAGCAACTGGAACCTAAAGGAAACATTGAAGGAAAGTTTGAGGGAGATAGATTCCTTTCATGTAGGTTATGAGGCCAAGAAAGACCTAATTGTAGCCCACTGCTGCCTGAAAGGGAGTTAAAAATCTGTAGAGAAAAACTCTTTATAGTGTATAACCTGGGACAACAACAGCATTGTCTTGGTACATTCAAACCAGACATCAGCAGAAACTGTTACACTCCAGTGCACTGGAGCAGCTTTATCAGATGGGAGGAGTTTGATGAAAGCATCCAAACTTAGATGTTTTCAAGCCAATAAAAGACAAATGCATGCCTTTTCTGTGATTCCTTATATATGTTGATGTATATACACTGAACAGTGCAAGTGTTGTAATGAATCTCTAGCCTCTTCTTTCCCAACTGTGGCGGCTATCTTACTATGGAGATAATCCTTAATGAAAGACCAAGGCCCAGCAAGAGGTTAAGAGAGTAAGTTGTTAATTTTTTTTGTACTCCCCTACTATAAAACTTACAGCAGGATTTGATTTCCTATCAAGCACTATGCTGAGATGCAAGTCTCAGCAGGAAGTGAAGAAGAATGGAGATGGTGTGTATGAAAGTGTGGCTATAGAAAGGACAAGATCACTATTTAACTCGAATTAAATGGGATTACATATTGTTCAAATCACTTCTGCCCCTCACAAGGGTGCTAAACGGGGGAAGAATGGTCAGTTTTAACTTTCTTACACTTTTCCACTTGGCTTGTTACCTACTTAACCTGTGTTGAATTTTACATTTCCTAAAACTCCATGGACCAAATTGATCAGTGGCAGTATTTTTGAAAATAGGTGGAGTTAAAATTAGTGTTTGTTGATGTGATGTGTGTCATGTCAATACATAGAAATGATGCATTATAAAATGGGAATGCAAAATATACCATCATGTCTATAACATTGGTTTTTAGGATGTTTATTGTTGTTGTTTTCTTATATAATGGAAATCTTATTGGGGAGGGAGAAGAGAATTAGTACAAAAGCAAATATTGTTCTGTGATGAAAATTGACAAAGATATTTTTTCTGGGCCTGAAACACCTTTTCTGAAAATTAAGGCACTCAATGAAGCCATTTTTGAATGGGAAGTCCTACTAAAAATATATTTTTAGATTTTTTTTTCTGTTTTTTATATCCACAGAACAGATGCTTATTTACCTTTCTAAACATGAAAACACTGGTTATACTCATGCTTTATGGCAACTAAAAAAAAAGAACCTAAAATCAGCTAGAATTCAGCATTGAAAAAATTGGAAAGTGCACATACACAGCAACCTCTCTCTTATAACATTTAACATGTTTAGCACTGTATTGAAATTAATGGAGCTTACCAATGGATTCATTAGTCCCCTGCATTTGATAGGAACGCTCCATTTATTCTAATCAAGCATCTCTGTCAAAATTCCAGTTCTACTCAAACAAGATGAAATTCCTTCATGGAGAGAAAGTGAGCTAAGGCCCAGATTTGATAGGTATGCTCCACTGACTATACGGGAACCAGGTTTTATAACTAAATTTGCCCATAGAGCAGATGCTCATGTCTCCAACCTCCCACTGCAACACAGTTTTAAGGATGCCCTTCCCTAAATAACTCCAGATTTCACCAACTTCCTCCCGTTTATTTATAATTTGAATCAATCACTGACATTCCTAGACTTCAGTCTGTATAAATTGGTATAACACAACAGGAATCACATTGAAAGAGATACATAAGGAGCATAACCCACAACATTCCTTATTCTTGTTGCCTGAATATATAGAAAAGAAAGGTGTCTCCAACTTTCACTGCCAGGAAGCTGATGAATTGTCTCCCCACAGCTGCACAATTTCACACCCCCAGCAGTGCAGACCTTTGTTGGCCTTTCATCTCCACATTATAAGATGCAGATAGCCACTTGCTTGCTCTGGCAGAGCTCTGAACCAGCTGTAGCCAAGAAATGCTCAGCCAAATTAGTCCTACATTTCAGTTCTCAGTAGAGTTTACCAGGTTGTGCACAAGACTGGACTGATGTAATTCATGGAGCTGGCTTGCATGTGAGTGTTTCAGAGAACAATGTGGAGGTCTATAACACCTTCTAAGTAATTATACAGAAATACCTGAGTGGTCTGATTTCATCAGGAAAAAATGTTTCTGTCCTTTACTCTAGCCAAAAGAAAGAAGTAATGACTCAGTCCTTGCTGATGCTGTATCCTCTCACTGCTTTCAGTGGCCCAGCTCCTAGCCCTCTTCTCAAGGCTATTAGCTAATAAAATATATAGCCAGGCCATCTTTTTCAGTGATGTGTTATAAAAAAAGAATATTATTTTATTGTAAATCCATGCCAAAAAATAAAATTAAAACATGCACATGATTCTACATTTTAAGAAAAAATGAAGCCAGAAAAAAAGAAGTGGGGGATATTACCTCATTTACATTCATACTCTGACAAATCAGACTGGCATATTTTTGGCATGACTTACAAGTAACTTCTAATGCACATGCCCATTCCCATCAAAGGCCAATGCGTGCTGATTTACCATATTGATAAAACTACTTGGATTGATTTTAAAAATATATTATACTTTTCTTAAATATATAAGCTCTAGAAATATCCTTATGGGATTCCTTACCCTTACTTGTGCTTTTATTGCACATAAGTGTATCTTCTGCTGCTTGTAGAGATGTCTTATCTCATAACTGGATGTATTCTGTAACTTGGAGAAATCAGAAAACCAGCAGATTCCAGCAAGTTTGTGTTTAGGTATTGTGTACTAGGTATAGCTATTATAGCTATGTGCTTTTTTACACTGTAAAGAAATATGAAGAAGAAACAGAACTTCCAGAGCCCTAAGCAAAAACTGCAAAAATGACACAGGGTTTGTTTTAGCCTCAGAAATTATACGATAGGAAGCAAGCATTTCCTAACAATACAGTCCATGCTCATCGACATGTATTTGGTTTTAACTCTGAATTGAGAGGAAAATGAGTTGACATCAGTGGTTTCAGACTTAAAGCTTTTATGATCTTACGTCACCATTAAAAAAAAGATTTCGGTATATTTTGACTTCATATATGACTGCATCCAAAGCATCATGCAGCAGTGAAGGCCTGTCTAGGCTGGTTAACTGGATCCTTTGAAGAGCACAACTAGCACAGGCAAGTAATCCACTACCTGAGCATGTAATCTGATTTACATTGGAGCTAAGCAATGAATGTCCTAATTGTCTGTGTGAGAAGCCCATTTCATCCCTACTGCATCACTAGAGGAAGAGAAAACAAGCAAAGTTTCCTTTATGCTCTCCCATACTCAGATGATTTAAGTGCAGGATGTTGTGATGATGTAGCCTTCAGAGCTAAATTTTTGCTTGGAAAATTAACAAGTCCTAAACTGAAAGGCAGATTTTAGGACACATATGGCAGAGTAGGAAAGAAAAGTGTGAGGAGAGGGAGTGAAATTTTGCAAGTGAACCTATTAACCTCTAAAGAATTAACATGGAGGATGTATGTGTAGTCTGGAAGATACAATGTGTCAGAATAGAGATTTTTGCATGTGTGTTTGTATTTTATTTTAATTAAGGAGGGTAAAGGGGAGAAAAATGATCAAAAGAAGACTCCAGGAGGAGGGAAAGAGAGAGAAAGATAGGGATAGAGAGAAGATGGTAATCTGTCCTGGGCCCACAGCCATCAAACCAGGTGGCAGAAATTGGTTTCTTGATGACAGGAGGGCAAGCTCAGCCAAGGGAAGCCCTCTTCTTTCCTCAGCAAGGGGTCAGAATAGAGCGCTGACATAGGAAATCAGATTTATCACTGCTGGGAGTTTTACCAAGAGCTCGCTATCCCGCTACACTGTAGGAAATGCTGTTCCCTCATGTGCTAAACTTGCACTTCACAGCTCCCTTCCCTTCTCTCCCCATATAGCAAAAACTGCTTTCTGAGAGGGAAGCGATGGGAAACACCTGCCAGTGGGACAATTGCCAGGACACTGAACACTCACCCTTTGCAGAAAAGCAGGAACAAGCACATAGAGCAAAAGTGCACAGGGCTTGGCTGTTTTGCTATGCACACAAGAACGGTGTGGATGCAAGAATTTAAGCATGCTAGGACCCTGCACAAAGCTCAAGCTCTTCCACTTCCCCAAGGACAAGGTCTGTCCTGTAAAGAAACCAGCCAAGCCCCAAACCTACTTTAGCCCTGTTTGATCAGGAAGGAGATGATGTTGTCTCACACTGCAACCTGTCAAAAAAAAAATTTCTGAGGAAAACACACTCAGTGTGATGCTCACAGGGGCTCATAAGCACATTCTTGTTTTGGGAGGGAAAAAGAGTAACCCCTTGTTTCTCAGTCTCAGAAAGGCTTTTCTTAGGCTGACAGGAGATATGGGAAGCTACTCAAAATCTTGATCCAAAATCAATAAACATTTATCACTGAAACAGCTGGATGAGGCACAAGACCCCAGATATTACCCCACATCTTAAAGGCTCCTGTTAATGCCTCAGATATTATACATTTATGTACAACCTATCTGATGAGAGTCTTGTCTCAAGCTACTTTCTTGTGACACATTAGTATCTCCCCCGTGTTTTACAAGCCTGCTTCTTCCAGTTCATCAGCCCAATGGCCCTTTTTTCATTTATGGGTAGGGAGTCTTATTAATCAACTCATTTCGTCTGCTCAGACATGACAACCCTCACTCACAATTCAAGTTCACTGCTGTAATGTTTCAAGGTTTTGCACAGAGACTCACAGACTCAGCAGACAGATATTAGATCATCCTTCATAGTTAAAAAATTCAAGTAGAATATTTACATAGAATTAAAGGTTCTTGAGGTAGCTATGAGACTTATACACAACTCTTAGCTAGATGATGCACTTAGTTGTGGGAAAATGTGTCCAGATATAACGTAGAAAGGCGAGGCACCTTCTCAATTGTTTAAATGAATGAAAATCTAATACCTTTTTTAAGGCTATCAAAACAAAGTAAGGAAAATCAAATCTATTCTGAAATATAGGGCTTAATCACTTCATCTGGCCTGACAGTACCAATAACTGGGTATGAGATGTAACACAGATGTTTTAGGTTGCCAGCCTCATCACAGACCATTTGCACTTCTTGAAAAGTGTAATAAGGCTATTTTTTTTCCTGGTTTGCACTGAATCACATAGCTGTCCTGACAGCTTGAGCCTGTTGCATTATGCTGCTACTGTAGACACAACTTTTCCCAGTTACTCCCACCTCTGATATACTACTCAGCACTTGTAATTAAGTTGTAGACACAGATGAACAGTTTAAATCAAGCAATGTAGTTCTACAAAGGCACAGAAAGCCTGCTATGTACTTGTTGCATGCCTTTTCCAAATACACCAGATGGATTCTTTTCCTGAACGCTTCTCCCCCATGCATCCCCATCCCCAGTTTGGTGCCACAGTTCTCCTTTCAGAGTGGGATGTCTATACAAAAATAACTCCCTGAGAACACAGAGTGAAAAGCACCACCTCAAAGCAAAGCAGTTCCTCTTAGACACTGATCTTTGGCAGCACCTGCTAGCAGAGATACCCCTGCGAGATCCTGGTACTTTCTCCTGACAACATTGCTTGCATCAGCATTTCACTCGTGTGAGGCCCAGCAGAGGACCCAGGGAAATGCAGGACAAGCATGGACCTCTCTGAGCACCACTGCTTTCCCTTGCCCTGAGGAACATGATCTTTTCACCTTCTGCATCTTCCTAGTCACCTGTGACCCTGCGGAGCAACCGACTTGGCCAGGCCTTGTGTCACATATCCTGCCTTTGTGAGGGAATTATCTCCCAGATCAACACCCTCAATGTTTTCCCCCTTTGTAAACTTCCCTGGGAACTGGGAAAGTAGCTGAGATTAAAACCACCACATTAATTATTCCTTCAGTCTGGTATATTTTGGATATGATTTAAAGTTCTTGGTTTCATTTTACATTTATATAACCCACGTCTGGGTTATTTGCTGGTATAGATCTACCTAAAGTTATGCTGGCAAGGAACACAGCACATCAATCTTACCTTGTATACAAGTCAGGCACCCAAAATGAACACAAAACCTGCTACTTAAATAGGACACTCCTTCTGTTTTGCATATTTTCAAGGTTACTCTCCCACATCATACACACAGAGTTTATACAATTCCCTTCTGGTCTTTTAGTGTGCAGAGGAGAAGAGAATGGGACCTTATTCTAAACTTAAATATTGAAGGACAGATGCTTTCCTAATTTATCTAGAGGATTTGTGTCAAAAATCCTAAAGTTTGAGCTTGGTACATTGCTGCCCAAATCAAAATGGAAAGGCTCTTTTCAGTACTCTGCTCTTTAAGAGGTCTTGAGTACCACATCCTATTTATCTTCCTGTATGGTGCCAGTGTAGGAAGTTCCACACAAATCAATCAGTTGTAAAAATATCATGCATTTCCATGCAGTTAACATAAACAAGGCAGTGCAGATTCCCTGAGTTTGTCAAGTGTTCTGAACACATTTTTAGAGAGACATTCTGATGTATTTTAGCACACCAGCACCTAGGGTGACTCTATCAAAAATTAAAAAGACTCTAGCTATACCAAATTTGTTACTCCATGTAAATGCAGACAGTAGTTAATTAAGTCACCTTTAACAATTTCATTACCCTTCCATTCATTCTTGAGCATATTCAAAACTTTGAGTGGAGCAGGTTCACTATTGAAAATAAACCACACACATATAAGCAAATTAATTACGTAAAATCAATATGTTGCAATTCTCAAGGGCTGTGCCATTAATTTTTCAGAAATACTTAGGTACTGAAAATCCATGACAATATTTATGAACTTCAGAAGTTCAGGAATTTTGTACCAAACTTGTGGTGTTTTCTTCCCATAATTTCTCTGCTAAAAGGTTTTGCTTATCCAGTGAGATAACAGAAGCAATGTGACTAGATCATGCCAGGGGTGAATTACAAATAGCAATTGTAGCATACAGTTTGTGAACCGCATCTCCTATAAAAGTTCTTTACTTAAACCATTTGGTGAATACTTATGCAGGATAAATACATGCAGAGATCTCAGGGATGATTCACTTTTGACATGTGAATAAAGAAACAAGACTAAATTAATCTTGTTCCAGATTCACTTAATGAAATTAAACCCCGCCAAAGTACTTCAGTTTGATTTATAAAGCTTTTAAAGTAAAATGTTCTGGGAGACAGTTACCTGAGATATTACTTTTTTCCTCCTTACAGTGCCACAGAGGAGGTAGATACTGCGTGGCTTCCTGGAACAGACTGACACTACAGCTCTTAATTTTACTAAAGGCATTTTCATGGACAGGTCCAGTAAAGAAGCATACGTTTCCCCAGATGGTCTGGTAGAGTTTGAGGCCTGTTTACTTAACCTAATTCTTATGTCAGAATAAAGAACAAGAATTGAAATTTGTTTCTTCTGGAGTCTTTTTTCCATTTTTTTAATCAATGGAAGTCTTTCAAAATTATATATGTGAATCTTGTCACTGGGAAAGACAACTCAATGCCCTTGATAAATTAATATACAATTAAATGAATGAACAAATATTGAAGACTGAAAAAACTTACATTTGGGCATCCTTAATGATGCAACAGGCTCATGTTTCAATTGCAATAAAAGTTGACAATATATGAAACTACTGTGTAGGCTACTGAATCTGTACAAATAGTTCTTCTCACCAAAGATACACTAGTCTTTCATGCTATTCACAATTTAAAAAAATTCTTATTTGACCTGCAATCATGGAATTCTTACAGTAGTAAATATTATACTTGGCACACATTTGTGGGATGATAACTTGAATATTGTATTTATAGTTGGCAGCATTCCTTATAGCTGTATATTATTCTAAGACATTTGTGACCTATACCTTTGAACAGCCTACTGAGGTAAAACAAAATAGAAAGAAACAGGTCAATGGAAAATATCACTTTTCTAATGCTTTCTGAAAAAGAAGACGAAGTATCAAAATGGCTGAGGTGCCAGATGAAAATTAATTTAGAGAGTTTGTGTTAGTTCACCCTGAAATAACACTCCAAGCCCTACAAAAGCACACCCAGATGAAAGATGTCTTCATATGTCTATCTTCAGGTCAATACCTCTGGGAACAAATTATAAGAAATTTTGCCAGAAGCTTATCCCTCAACAAACCATCTGAAATAGCCTATAAATAAAATATATGTGAAGGGATTCACAGATATAGAGAAAAGATTGCTCTATGGGTGAAAGAAACAGTAATGGAAAAACAGCTGTTCCTTACAGCTAAAATTGAATCAGAAACCTGGAGCTTCCCCATATTCTGGTGAAATCTGATGAAAAACAGCTCACACAACTGCAGGTTGTTTTTAAGATTAAGAACTGTGTTCAGGGTGATAGGTCACCTCAGCACCCTGTCCACAGCTCCCTGCCAGCCTCATCCCACTGGGACCAGGGGGAGAGGTGCCTTGGATGCCCTGCAGTCTGGCCAGGGGTGTGTGATGGGCCCTGGCTGGGCACCCCTGCCATGCCACCACGGGAGAGCCCCTGGTGCTTCAGCAACTGGAATAGCTGGGCAGGTGGGTCAGGATCAACCTCTGAGCATGCCTGGCACTATCACAGCCCTGCACATGGAAAGTGGATCACCCAAATCCAGGCAAGACCATGCATTTTAAGCACCTTGGGAAAGTGTAGTAAATGTTTCATTCGTTCTCCATAGGACCTTAAAGTGCTATATTTGCGTCCCTAATCACAAAAGCTATTTATAGATATTTTAAGACTGTACTGATGCAATTAAATTTTTTAAAATTATATTTTCTCTCTACTCAGCCAGTTTTTGCAGGTATGGGAGGTGGCCCCTCAACACTTTCCTTATTATACCTAGTAGTTTTCCAGCCCTTAGAATTCAGGACATTTACAAGCCTTCATACCATTAAACCATTAGGTATTACTTAGTCTGTGGCAATAACCTATAAGGCACCTTTATTTATATGCTGAAATACAGCAATCCATTTAGCCAAGTTGTGACAATACCTTCTGTCTTCTTTAACACTTCATCCATTTAATGGCAATTAATTAATACAGAGCTATTAGAAAAATTGTGAAACCATTATAGAAATAGCAAATTCTCTTCTGTACAAATGAATGTCTAGTGAAGTCAGTGGGTGTGGCCCTTATTACACAGTAAATGTGATTTCTAAACAATATGTTTTCATGCACTAATGAAAGATCTCTGAAATCAATTTGAGAGTGAGGGTGTCAGTACTAATCTAGATGGAAAAAAATCCCTCACAAATCTCATGCCATGTGACTAAACCCAAATAACTCACATTTTCAGAGACTCGTGTTCACTTTTAGCTTTTTTTTTACTTACTGCTTTATATGTTCTCTTTTGTCCAGCGTGTTTTCTGATTTGTTCTCCATTGGGCCCAGTTTCAACATGCATGGAATAGATAATGTCAAAGAAATCTTCTACGACGGCTACCCGCCGTAAAGACAGCTTCTCATCTACACCTACTCCATCCTGAAAAGAAAAAATAAAAAGAACAGAAAAAGTAAGGGAGACAAGATGAATAGACAAATTATGATAATCATGAGACACATTGTCCTTTTTTAGAAGGGAGTTAAAGACCCATTAATATCTGAAGATCACCCACCATGCAAGTAACAGACCCAGTATTGTAGGAAAGCTGTGTGATCAGAAGGATCACACAGACCCTTGCAAGCAGACCGTTTTGCCAAACCAGGGCATTTAGCCTCTTTATAGGAAGTGAACTTCCACTCCAGTATTTAAAAAAACAAAACAAAAACTATCTGTGCTTCTTTCTTCAAATGCAGAAACACAATTCAAAGGCAGAAGCTGTCCCAAACACATGGCACAAAAATGCATTATGTGGTTGTTAGTAAGGATGCAACAGCTGTTATTCTCTCACTCTTCAATAAATCTGTGCCTAGCATTTCATATATATTTTTAACAAAAGGTTTTAATTCAAAGAGCTAATTGTAATTATGAATATGAAAGAAGTTGTTATAAACAATTTGCCCTTGCAAAAATTGCAAAGACATACTATACAAAGACATACTACAATACGAGGAAAAGAAAGGGATGTTTTAAATATTTTCTACTTTTGCACACTGATGTCCAGTTGGAAGAAGTGGAAAATGACAACACCTAGCGTCTGATTTTCAAAAGTGATAGTGTCATGGTAGGTAAAGACTTCTAAAAAGAAACAGTCCCCAATGTCTCTGAAATTAACCAGTACAGTTCAGCTCCTGCCTTTTTAACAGAACCATCCACATGAGGTTTTGTTTGTTTTACAGCTGCCTATGGACTCAGTTCTAATGAAGGAGCAGTTTTTCCAGAATAGACATCTATCAAGCTGGCTGCAGTTTGTAATACAACACCATTATATGAAAAATAAAATAAGAATGGCCAATTCACTTGTACTCCAACACTGTATTCGAATTTAGATCTTTGGAGGCAGCAGTATAACCATTCACTGTGTATTTTAAGCAGTAACAGTGTTCCAAACTGAATGTATTTTATAATACCATTACTGCTCATTTAAGTCATGACACAACAAAACTGATTTACATGGGCACTTCTATGACAAAACACATGCAATTATGACTGCAGTGACTGAATAAAGTCAAAGATGAGAAATTAAAAGATAATAATTCTGTATGACTCCTACTTGCTGTCCCCGAGATCAAAATTTCTTGCTAATCCACTCCACTAAGTTTGCTATATGTGGACAAATATGATTCATTTTTCTCACTCCCCCTATTTTTATTCCAGCCCACCTCAATGTTTCATATATTTCAAAAGAAGAACCCAAATAATCCCAACAGCTCCAAAGAAACCCCCAGGGTGACATAATGGAGCTCTGACACGTTCCTAGTAGCAATGGAGAAAATGTCAATGCCTTTAGAACGTAACCTTCTAAATGTGCATCATTCCAAGTAACAGTGGGTTAGGAGGTGTTGACACTACCAGTCAGACAGGCTATACCCTATCCTGCTCTAGTATGCCCAACTTTCTTCAGAGAGGTCCCTGCCCAAAGCTACATGGTCTTTTCCATTGCATTCTTTATCCCCAGGAGACAGATGGACCTGGGCAGAACCCTGGCACATGTGTGATGAGAAGACTGCCACAGTTCTGATGGAAATGACTGTGTTGAGGATTGAGGGTGGAAGAACATGAGAAATTTGCAGGGCGATCTCCACCACAGGTTAAAGCCTCAGATCCGCTGGGAACCATTGCTCTGAGAAAGTTGCAAAGTTCACAGCCCATGATCAGTCACAGACCACCAGCTCAAAAACTTTGTGGTGTTGTGACAGGTTTTGGTTTAAGCATCATGAAGAATTTGCCTGGTACTATCCACCACCATTGCCTACTCTTTAAAAAAAATTGCTTTAGAGATAGGGCCAACATCAAATTCAGATCTTTGTAGCTTTAATCTTTAGGGGAATTCACATGTGAGCGCGGTAGGGGCTCAATCTTCAATCATTATTTTCTCACCACCCAAACAGCACAGTGGGATCCCTGATGATTTCAATCACTCTTAGTATGACGACAGTGTTATCTCACACTGCTCTCCAAATACTCAGAAGTTTATAGTGTTGATTAAGTGACAAAGACTTAATCTGTTTATTACTAATTAGTTTTATTTTATGAAATTTCCTATGAGGGAGGTCTCTTTTTTAATTAAAAAGAAATGCATTACAACAATATTAATTTAAAACCTGAGATGCCACCTCAGCAGAGCTGACACATGCAAACATTATGAATACATTTAAAGAAGAAACTCGGAAATGAAATGCATTTTGCTGCTTTTGGTGGCCATAGTGCGCAGGGCTCTCTCTAATGGTCCTCCTACCTCCCTCCCCAGACATGGACACCCAAAGGTTGGCAGGTATGAGCTGGGGGTGCTCTTGAAGGGGTATTTCTCCATGTAGCTGACTAAACCAATAAGCATTGATAGTACTTCTAAAAATACACAGAAGTAAAGCCTGCACAAATTGTCATGACTCCTAATTGAAGTCCGAGAAAATGAATACAAACTTTCCAAACCTTTTCAATCAAAAAGGGTAGGGAAAAATCGTTTAAACAGAGTAGAAACTGCTCCAGGGGGTGTAATTAAATATCTACATCTGTAACTTTATTAAGTGGAGCCTGGACATGACTAAGCTGGCTTCATCCCACTTGGTGCTGTCTAAGACAATGAGGTAGACCTTGATTCAGAATACCAGCAGTGCTGTAGAAGGTGCCAAGGTGCTGTGAGTGCACTGTTCATTTCATCCAGCAACATGCAACACTGGGCAGAGCCATAAGCCTCAGCTGCAGAAGCAATACACCAGCTGAGTAATTTGAGTAAGGTAGCTACTTACTGACACTTTTGATATTCCATACTGACATCCCAATAGTTAAAAGCTGGGAAAATGATAAAACCTCAAATCTCCATTTGAACCAAGAAGTCTCTAAAGTGGACGCAGTTGTATCAGGCTTTCCTGCCTGCCATTATACTACACTTTTATCAAGAAATTGCTATTTTATAAAGGCATTAACAAAGCATTAACAAAGCAGTTCTGCTTTATAAGCTGACTTTGGGTAAAAATTTTCACAGCGCCTAAGGGGACAGGTTTTTAGCTTCAACTAAGGCTAAAAAAAACCTGAAAGAGAGACTGCATCGTAATGCTATTCCCATGACTGAAAGGCTATGAAATGTCCACAAGGGACAGGACAAGTAATAGGCTTAAACCACTGAACGGGAGATTTACATCAGACATTTGAAAAAACTTACTATTGATGTGGATAGTCAAGCTCAGTAACAGTTTGCCTGGGGAGGCTGTGGGATGTATGTCATAGGAGGATTTTGAGGCCAGGTTAGGCAAAAACCTGCCAGGGATGCTATGAGTAAATCCTGTCTTGGGTAGACTAGATATTAATTGCGTTTCTTCTTGATAATTCTAGGAAGCTTAAACACCACTTTCAAAGTGAGTTGGGCAGTAACAACTCTGGAATAGCAAGGAGGATATTTATAAATCATGAGGTATTTTTAGGACTTTCATTCAGCACAGAAAGAGTCCAAGCCTTACTTTCAAAAATGACTTAGGAATGGAAGCCTCACTGAATGCTTTACTTCAAGCATTGGACTTAGACTACCAAATCTTTCAGGCCATTTCACCCCTCTCCTTTCAGCCATTACTGAGGTACGTCATGCCCTGTCCTAAACCAGTTTTCTCAGATGCCTCCCTGGCCAGCAGAGACAAAATACATTCATCCTTATAGCTTCTGGAACAGTTTCAATCTCTATCAGTGAGATTTTATGTCATTTCACTCTTTGCATTTCATTTTTTCCTGTTTACTCTTGGTTTTATGTATATCCAGAGATTTTCCTATGTTCTTAGGATACAAAGAAATGTTTCCTTTCATTTTAAGCACTACAAAATCCATTTGAACTCTGAGATTAAAGTTGTCTCCTTGGGGTTTTTTTAAGATATCTAGACAAAGAATAAATTTCTGAACAGAAGTGAATTTTACAGAGAGTTGTGTACCTCCCAGAAAGTGCTAAGGATCCCTATGAACCAGGATGGTTGGGGAGACAGGCAGTCTCTTTTATTGAGGTTGGCAATACAGGGCTTGTCAGAGTAAAGAAAGGAAGAAAGTTTGCCAGTAAAGCAAATAGATAAAACTCTTAAGGCAGCAAAAATATCTATTAAATGAAAGGTTGTTGTTTTTATAGTTACTTTGCAGAGGAGAAAATAATTTAATACAAGCCTTTAAACTTAATGCTACTGAAACAAAAGTCCTTGTAATTGCATCTCCTGTTGAAATTTCTAGGAGGAAATAGGTCTCATAAAACACCCTCTTGCTTTGTGAATGAATATAACTATCAGTATCTTGAAAGTGTTTGAAAAATATTCCTATAAAAATATGATAGACAGAAATAGAAAATAAAAGGAAAGTCTTGGTTGGTAGTTTTATAGAAAATGTTCAGGTCTATAAAAACTTCTGTTGTAAAAGCATCAAAGCCAGAAGCACCTACAAAACATTAGGAGTAGATGCAAATAACAATGCACCTAAATATTTCATTACATACTATAAATCACATATAAATCTAAGACTGCTTTGAATGCAGAAATATGATGTGTAACATTTTTCTCATATAATCAGTTCAGACAGCAACAGAGTTAAAGCTCATTTATGTCCCTACACCTCTGCTGACTCGTACCACATTTTGAATTTCCTCTGGATGAGGAGCAAAGTCTTTTACTGTCTGAAACACCGTACCCTGAATGAACAAAAAGTTTTGCTTATAGCCCTATGTGTTGTTAGTTCATGCATAATGAGCTCCTGACATGATTGTATGTAGAAGTTTTACTCCCTTGGGGTTCAAGATACAAAAACTTTTGTAGGGAAAGTGTTAGGAGGAAGTTGATAGTTGATGTATAACATGAACCCTATATATCTGTCCACAGAAATAATTCAAAACAAATTAACAAATTAAATACCCCATGGTACATTATTTCCTTTATCTGCTGGTTCAGTAACTGTAAAATATATTGATATTTTAAAATAGGGATGACTGTTTTATAATGCCTCTTACTCCCATAGAAATGAACAAATTACTTTAATCAGCCCATGTATTTGAACTCCCAGGTTATGAGTACATCCATTTGAATATCTGAATCATTCCTGTCAGCACATTTTCCTGTCAGTGAAAATCCACAAAATAGCAAAAGTTATCAGTATTTGGTAGCTATTATTAAATAGCCTAAAATAAATAAACTGATCATTTCTATCCAGTTCCAAATGGAAAGTGTCTATAATAGCAAAAGAGTTATTTATTATTTGAAATTTACAGTTTCTGTTCCTCATTATATCATGTTTTAACAGGAAATCTCATTTTTTACCAGCAGATGGAGACAGGAAAAATCAGAGTTATATTAAAATAGATACACCAGAACCATTTCCAGGTGACAAGTTCTCCCTTTAGAAAAAACATACAGTACAAGAACTAAACAAATAAGCAATGAGTCAAACTAATTGTAGACATAGATCATGAAAACAAAGAGAATAAAGTGAAGTAAAATGGCAAATTAATTTACCCTTTGAGATGAGAGACTAAAACTAAACAACAGACACAAAGTTTTGGTGTATTATGAAAGATGAAGAGGACAAAAAGTCCTCTTACTGGACTGGCTTGATAGGTGAGTTCAAAACAACCAGTACACAAAATCAATACCGAGCAGAAGTTCCTTTCTCCTTTATCTCTTGAACTGTTTCAGATGATGGGAAAGCACCAAAGCCAAATCTCTGTCCATAAACAGTGAGAGGTGAATGCGGGGTGCCATATAAGTCTAAAATATCCCACCCAAAAGGGCTGTCCTACTGAGTCATTTTAGGTGAGGCCATATCTGGTGTGGATCATTAGCTCCATCAAATTAAGCTCTAGCAAGTAGAAAGAATGGGTTGTGAAAATCATCTTGCCAAGTTGTAAAAGGAAGGTCAGTCACTGGTCTTTTCTTGAAGCACGGTAAAATAGGCCCAGAGATTATTTCATGATACACAAAATATTTTCAAAGGTATTTTCAGAGGTTCCTTTGGCATGAATAGGATAGTAACCTGGCCAGTGGTCTCTGCAACAAATATTTAATGCTCTTTCCCTATAAAAGGGCAAAAACTTCTTTCTCATCTTTCTTCAGAAGTGTATATGGATGGAAAGAGGCAGAAACTGACGCACAGGAAGTTCCTCCTAAATATGAGGAAGAACTACTGTGCAGTAACCATGCAATGGAACAGATTGCCCAGAGAAGGTGTGGAGTCTCCCTCCCTGGAGATACTCAAGAACTGTCTGGATGCAATCTTGTGCCGTGTGCTTTAGGATGAACCTGCTTGAGCACGGAGGCTGGACCAGATGGCCACAGTGGTCCCTCCCAACCTGACCCATTCCGTGACTCTGTGAAGGGTATATTGATCATCAGTGAAAATGCAGAAAAGATTTGAACCAAAACATGGAGTGCATGTACTGACTCCTGAGTCTCCCACCAAAAACAAGAATGGACATAGGAAACATGAGAATTTCAAAAAGATGCCTGCACTCAGAGCCTTGAAGGAATGGCAGGAAACCCTATGAGGAACACAGGACAGTCACAGCCCTGGTTGCAGTTCACTCTTCACAGTTAAGAGCTGCTTCTTAACTGAGGTCTGTATACCCTTTACCCTCAGCACCTGATTATTTTTTCCTTTGATGTTTAAACATTTACACAATACTTCTGAACAAAAGCGGGTCAGAAGCTGGGTCACACTTCACTGTTTTTGAAGTTTGGTTAGCTGCAGGCTAGCCAAACACCACAAGCTGGATCTCCATCAGCAAGCAGGAGCAGCACATCTGTGGAGCAAAGCACATGATACCAAGGAGCTCATGCCACACTGTAAGCATTTCAGGATATCTCTAACCCAGACCTCTGCAATGGGCATAATTCTGGTCACAACCCAGTAGGTGCATGTCTATCAAATGCCAGTTTTCTTTCACTGAAAGGAATCTGTTTATATACTGAAAAAATATTACACTGTGAAACAAAGCCCAGCAAGCATGGTCAGGAGCTTTGTTCCAAAGACATACTCGTTTTCCAAACTAAAATGCCAATATTAATGCTGACATACCTTCCTGAATAAGGCAACAAGATAGGATTTTTCACACACACATATTGTGATGAAAATTACCCAAACTGATGAGAAAGATACATAACTATCTAGCTCAGGGACACACATGGCCCTGGTGTGACTCAGGAGATCAGAAAGAAGCTGAACAAACACTTATTCTGAAACAGGGATTTTATTTGCCACATTACTCCTTCTACACACCTCCCTCTCTAGCAAATTCCTGCCTACTTGGCCTGTTAAAAGAACAGATGATGCTTCCATCGTTATATGCAGTCTGATACCAGCTGGCCTTTTTTCTTTTATTTTTTGACAGAGAAAGCAAATTGGTGCTCTATTCTGTCCACAAGAGTTTGTTGAGTTGGTGTATTTAGTACATGAAAAAGTAACCCAAGGCACTACACGCATCACATTGAGTGAAATGTATGTGACAATTCCAGTCAAACCAAAGCTACAGCTGGACAGAGAGAGGAAGAGCACATATAAAACCTGTAGGGGAATGGCAGGTTGCATTTCAAAGCTGAAAAATTATGGTCAGTTTATAATAATAATAACAAAAACAAAACAAAATCTGCAAAGAAAGATGAATGTCATTTCTTGAATTACATATTTTTATTAATATCAACTTAACTATAATTTACTTGCAAATTCCTAATTTTGACAAATTGTCTCAAAAATAATTTCTGATCTTAGGAAGTTTCAAAAGAGTTGGATTTTTTTTTTTCTGAAGCTTATATTTTAAAAGAGAAGCAATAACTGTTTATTTTTTTGGTAACCAGATTGTATTATTTCCTCTTCCCTGAAGGATACTGTCTCGTTTCTAATGGGTTAGTATTCTATTAGAAAGAATTAAGTTTTGACAAGTTGATTTTTTTAAAATATTCATGACAGGCCTAGAAACATCCAGCACACTTCACTTGCCCTCTTCAAACTCACTGTTTGGTTAGCAGTTGAGAGCTAATAAACCTAGCTTGGTCATTGAGAGTAACTGAACAGAGAGCAAAATCGAACTGAAGCTTTTTTGTATAAGTTCACATTTCGGACCAAAGTTTTAATTCATGTATTCCTTCTCCATGTCTTCTTAAAGGATTCATCAAGGTATAAGGACCTTCTACCAGAATTTTCTGTAATACTATGAATTCTAAGAAATTGCAGATTTTAAGCTAAAAAAGCTGTCAACATTTCCGTTGAACCATGAAATAAGATGAAAGTGTGTGAAAATTCATCCTATTAAAGTAACATTTTATTCTTTTACTGCAAGTAAAACTGACCATAGAGGTAAGTGTTAAGATAACTATAAGATTTCTCTTAAGACACTAAAAAAGTTTCAAAGATATTCTGAGGCTGGAGGTAATCTTTCTGTGTACAGATTTCTTCAGCTGCTGAAAAAAAATGTAAACACACCATCAGACTAAGGAAAAAAATTGAAGGATAAAAACTCACTGAAGCACAAGAGTCCACTAAGTATATGAATACGGAAATGACATTGTCTTTTTCATGTCTTTCTACTCTTCATACATTCTATCTGATAATTATATCTGCCAAGCTGTAAACAGTTGCTCCAGGACTCTTCCACAGAAGACTGCAATGCCAAGCTAAATGCTTGGCAGGGAACTGCCTTTTCAATCTCACAGCTAATCTGGAAGGGTCAGCTACTCCTGGTGAGTGTTTTAAAGGGAAGGGACTTCGGCTCCCCACTCCAACAGTGATTTCCATGGAACTTTCTTTCCAAAATCTAGTAGCAATTATAATATATACAAAACTTAATTTTACTTTAGTCTCAAGATAGACAGTTCTTTGTAGCTGCTGAGCATGAAAGATTTGCTTTTCCTGAAAAAGAATACAAGGATAAACCAACTAATTCTCCTAAAATTTTTTTGACTCTAGGGGATTTTAAAATGAATAGGTGTGAATGCTAGTGTGGGTCTGCTTAGTATGTTCAGGGCTTTTTCCTAAATTATAAGATTAGGTATTGTCATCAGCTCAGCAAAAGAAATGGACAAGCTATTAATTAAAAGTTAACTCTTAACATTCCTGCCATGCTCCAAAAATGAACAATCTCTTGATTATAATATAAAGTGTGCTATACTTTACAGGTATTCAAGCACTAGGGGAATGCAATGTAGATCTATAATGCCACCTTTTTTCAGACTGATGAAATGCAACTAGTGTACACCAAAAGTAACCTAACACTAAAGTGAAGCTTAAATAATAACTCATTACCCCAAAGTGCTGCCTGTGAAATTATATATATTAAATATATATATATATTAAAATTAAATTCCAAATACTCGTAAGCCTGTGATGTAAGGGTGTTGGCAGAGGGAGCTTTCTTAATACATAATGTGAAATGCAAGTGCCAAGTGTTACATACTGCAATGAAGTGCCAAAACCATACCACACCACAGATCAACCCTGTACAGTGACAAAAGATCTAAATTTTAAAAAAATGCTTCAAAATCCTAGTTAATTAGTAAAATGTTTCAAAAAGTCAGGGAAAGAGGATGAATCAGAGGACTGCTGATGTGATATACTGGTTTTGTGTCTAGGTCTCTTGCTGCAACTCTAACAAGGGCTTTTGTCCCTAAAGTTGCTTCCTCCTTTTACCTGCTGCCTATGGCAAGAAACAGCCTTGCGTGGCAGGGAGATGAAACGTGTGACCTTATCTTTCCCATCGATGTTTCTGCAACAGCTGTTCCCTTGCTTATACAAAATGAGTTCATGGTCTCCGCACAGCTCCCAGAGGACAGCTGTCTCCATCACCAAAACCAGTGCTACAACAGCCCAACAGGTGCCATTAATCGGTAACCTCATTAACGTCATCAGTAAAGACACTGGGGATCAGATTTTAAGCTGCACTGGTGCTGTACAGACAGACGAAGGTACGGAAAACATCAGTGGCTTTGCACGACCCATGCAAAGCTTTGGTGCTGATACAGCCTAAGCACTGGCTCAGCAGCCTCACTTGCAAGGCCAAGTGCAGAATAATTACAACTGTCCCCAGCTCCAGTGGCAAAGGGGACAGGAATCTCCAGGACACCCATGTTCCACATATGGCCTGGTTCTCTGACTACATTACCAACATACTTCCCACACTGGAAAAAAGCTGCTTGTTGCAGGGAGCAAAGAGGTACTTCCCAGACTAAACATTCCTACAGTAAAAATTAACAGCCTCTAATGAATATCCCTCTAGATTTCTGCAAGGACAAATGAGCAGATTATGAAAGGGGCTCTCTGTAATTGCACAGGTAATGTTACCTGGCCAGGGACAGAGGCCACTGGGGACTCAGGATCATATCAGCATAAGCAGAATGCAGGACCACTGACTTCCACCTGCGTAGGGTCTCAGCAGCAGCACTGTGCCAGCCCTGATGAAATACAAACATCAGCAAAGTAGGAACTGTAGGGGTTAGGGTCTGTTCTCAGATGTAGCAGCACAGTACTCAGAAAAATCAGGCAAAACATTGGTACACAATCTCTCTACCAAGTTTGAAACAAAAGTAGTAAATATTATGTCAGATATTGGCAATAAGTTTTTGGTGCAGCCAGCAATACTGTGAGCCAAATATCTAACCATATTCTTCAGGAAGATTAGGAAGATTCTTCATGGTGGGGTATAAAAGTCTTCCTTCCAAAAAGACAGGAAAAAAAACAGAAGTTTTTTCATCCTCCCTCAGACCTGACAGAAGGCTTGTACCCTCAAAAGTATCATCAAACTATATAAATTGCTAAATAATGAATATTCCTTTTGTTTTTAGTTTTGTTAATATTTGTATGTGTGTGTGCACAGATCAGGTTTTATGAAATTACCTCAGCAGGCTTATGTGGGGCTCTTCAATAACCTATTTGTTGAGTATTTCTTTAATTAAATTACATTTCCCCAATTCTTTCACTTTTTTTTTTTCACTCCAGCAACACTTTTCTCTCCTGGGTAACCTAGGCAAGAACAAGTGTCAGATGCAAAAAACTTATGTTTCTGTGAGGAAGCACTGTTGCAGATTGATTATTTGCACCACTTTTTTTCCTTTTCTTCTTCCTCCCTTCCTCAACCATAAACAAAGTCTACAGCATGAAGAGGCCAATCCTTGCCAGCAGAACCAAGTTTTGAAAAACACTGCTCCACCATATGTTCAGTCCTGACCAGCGTGATAGTTCGGAAGCTGACATCTGCAGATGGGGAGTTCATACCACCATTCAGCACAAACATGCTGCTACTGTACACTGAAGTCAATACTAGCCAGACTTTGCTTAGGAGAAATTTTCAACACTGATCTACAGTTTCACCTTGCCAACTAATTTTTGTTACACTGATGTAAATGAAACAGATATAAAAAGAATCTCAGAAAAATGGTGGCACTGATTGAAAAAGGGAGTCCCTGTGAATCCTTTTGGTAATCTCCTTTAGAAGGAAAACTCTTCTGTATCAGATATTACATTGAAGCTGTTGGTGTAATAGAAAACATTTGCTAATGTTACATATGATGGACCTTCATAAAAGCCCACTAAACTCTATTTGTCCTTTAGGGTCATGCACTACAAGGATACAATGACCTCAAACAGTCTCCTGAACATCTTTGAAGACCCAATTAACTCAGTTTTTCTCTGAACAAGATAAATCAAACTTGCAATAAGCGCAGTATGAACCAAAGTCTTTCTTGCCTTTTTTGATGCTCTTCTTAAAGTAGCAGTGATACTCTCCTTAAATGTTTGTAGGAATGACATTGGTTGTTCTACAGAAGCACTAAGATAAAATACATTTTCCCTGCTTCTTTTACTTTTTCTCCCCCTTGCTCCTCTCTCATTCCATCTGCAGCTCCTCATGCAGTCCAAACACTTTTTCCAGGGCTTAAACAGATTTATGGCTAGCAATTTCCACAGGGACTGTGTGCATGTTCTCTCAGGCATGCTCAGGCACCAAGACTCATCAGAGGGCTGGAAATCAAAATCTGTGTCAGTTGTGCCACTGGCAGTGAAATTCTATGAATTTGTGTTTGTTGTGTCCCTCATTCAGGCCATTACTGTATAGCAGTGCCCTTCTTCAAAAGGCTGTATCTAAAGCCTTTGAGAGAATTTTCTTTAAAATGTTTTGCAGTCTTATACGCACATCTGCCATCGATTATTAAATGGGAGAGTAAATGGAATAATTTTCCTTTATTACGTTGCTCTGAAACTGAAATGGACAATGTCTGTACTGTAAATTCATAGTAGAAAGAGGTTAGATATTCAGTTATAAGAATTTTATTCAGAACTTTTCCTGCATCAAATTTGGAGCATGCCTGAGCAGCAAACAGTTCAAAAGAATGGTAATTACAACACTGACTTTACAAATTCTGTTATATTGAGTAGATTCAGCTTCCTAATTTTTACAGATATTAGCTACCTAATTTCTTTTTAGTGTGGATAAGAGGTACATCCCACTTCTTATGATTAGTGATGATGCCCACCACCCCAATTCTTTTCCTAACAGAATTAAGGGAACAGCCAAATTATAAAGGGGACTACTATTACCAAAACAGTACTGCAAGAACTGGTGTTTTGAATAAGTAGGTAACCAGATTTGCCCAACATCTGATGCATGATGAAAGACAGGGAATCAGAGTATTTGCAAGTTGAAGACTCCCTATTAATAAGAAGCTTGCAAGCCTCTGCCTTAATCCAGGCATGCCCATGAATTTGCTACCATACACTAAGCTTTGCATGCAAATATATGTAAGATATGATATGATATTATATGAAATACAAAATATGAGATATGAAATATAATATTAGTACACATATAGTACAGTTGACAAAAGAAATATGCAGATGAAACAGTCTGCTCTGTCTAATAAAATTCATGCTTATTTTGTCATACCCACAATGGGTAATATGCAAACTATACAAAGCTTTGTAATTAGTAGTATAATTCTGTGCTCAAAACATGAACCAAACACTATAATAACAATTCTCTGTGACAATGCATCCTTACTTAAACTTTCTCCCTTTATATAAAAAGAAGAAAGTTTAAGTTCCTCAGTTGTTTATAAGAGCAGCAAGAAGAGTTGAAACACAGGATTAGAATTCAATTATGTTTTAAACACAGTATAATGATTACATTATTCATGAAATTCAGAAGAATTTGGTGATTTGTCTCCCAATATCTTAAACTACTGTGTTCAAACTGTATCAAAATTGTAATTCACCAGTATTAAGTGCATTTTCTCACTCATCTGTATATATTGGCTGTATTAAGTTAATGGGACACAGCACTTGGATGCCTTCAGTACTGACAATAAAGCTCTCTTCCTCTCATGACATTCACATGATGTGTACAGCTTGACTGAGGGATGTGCCAACAAACTCAGAGTTGGTTGTAATTGACACTTTAGCTTGAATTTGTCATATGGGATCTCTTAAGATGGAAAGTACTATAGAAAATTAGGGACAGATGAAAGAAAAATCAAATGGTCATTTAGTCCACCCCGACAGAAAAGGGACTGTCTTCTGTTGCTCACAATGTAATTTCTTGTCTTGTCATAAATTACTCATCTAACCTAGGTTTCATCTGAGACACTATTTTACAGACTAGTAGGGGTAAATACAGAAACTTTGGCTGAGCCTATGCCAAGAACCCGCCACAAAATCTTTGCAGACTGCTGTGCTGCTGTTTCTTAGTATTGTTCACTTGGAGCACAGGCATGACACTAACCCTCTCTAGGACTCACTGGAGAATAAAGTTCCTCTGTCATACTAGATCATATCTGCTAAGAAGGAGTTAGGAAGGGCCTCTTGGTGGCAGTGAGAAATAGGTGATCACCTCCCTAAGGCTCTGTCATGTCACTGCCTTGTTTCCAGCTTATCTCCCAATTCCAGGAGCCCAATTTCATCTCCTACCAAAAATAGCTTCCCTTACGAGGGGTTCAGCACATTATTTCTTCACAAATAATAGCATAATTTAAAATCCCACTGAAGAATCTCAAATTATTCTAAGTTAGAAGGCACCCACAAGGATCATCAAGTTCTGCTCTAAAGTGAATGGCCTCTACAGGGATCACAACCCTGAAAATATTAACAGCATGCTCTAACCGACATAGGGTTACATTGGTTTTAATAAACTATGGCTCAATCTTCCAAACTGTCCTAGTCTCTCCAAAGTTATGCTTTGCCTGTAAAGGACTAGGGGCACACCATCATCAGTTTTCATTCCTCATCAAATACAGAGATCACAGTTTCACAGACCCATCAGAGATGGCTATAGTTATAAAGCTTCACATTTATCTCACAAGGAAAGCCAACATCTGTTTTCATCTTGCTGACAACATGAACAGCAATGTTTTTATTCTGCTGAACAAAGCATTAACAAGGACTGGATTTTCAAATGCATATTTTGTTCCTTTATGCATCGATTCAATGTTAAACTGCATCTTCTGATATACCGCTATACATACAAGAAGCTGCAATTTGGTTTTCTCAAACTTTGACCATTTCTTTATGTCAGGTTTGAGTCTTCCTGGACTACATTTCCCAAGCCACACTGCAGGAGATCACATGTTTTGTGAAACATTTAGTAAAACCAAAGATGCTAGTGTAGTAGAAATTCTTGTGTCACGTGTCTCTCTTTGTATATATATTATACCCACTCATTTGCTTGCAATTTATACGAGCCACTCACTCCAAAACAACTGAAAAGGTTTCAATACACTTGTACCAACAGTCAGCTATGAGGCCTGAGTATGTACTTCATCTACATGATTTAAGCCTTGCCTGCTCTAGGAGAAATATGTTATTACTTTATTGACAAACCACATTAACTACCCAAACCACATACAAGGCCATGTATGTAAACTCTAAATTCAAAATTGTATGTCTACAACTGCCAAACCAGCATGGATTGCCAAGAAGATTTTTAAAAGACCATACAGGCAAGCCCTGTTCTGTTCTGTGCAAACAGTCTATTACAGCACTGTATTTTGTGTGCTACAGCCTTTAAAAGGAAATGACACAGTAATTTCCTGTCAAATCAAATCATTTCTAGCATAACTTTTCATTGGGGGTATTCTGCATGTATGCTGAAATTTGCTTTCTGGGGAGACAACAGGCACAGCTGCACATCTGGTAAATATGTGTGCTTGGTTTTCATGTAGGGATATACAAGAAATTAAATTCAATTTGATTCAACAGTATTTCACTGCCATGGCAAGCTGCTAAATGTAGCCTTGGAAAAATGAACAGACCCTTGAGGTAGCTGTCACCAGCTGATACAATGAGTTTAGGTCGGGGTTTCATTCTGTATCTGGGGTTTTATCCCATCTGTCTATTCCCTACTACTGCCCTTTTTCCATCTTGTTCAGTCATTTTTAACAGTAACCTGCCATCTGAGAGTACTTCACAACACAATGCCATCATTGCACTCTCCCCCAGGGGTCAGGAATATATTTTTAGTCAATTTTTTTTTTCTTGATAAATACATTTTAGGATTTCTGATGATACCACAAAAAACTTATCATATTTCACTCAGATTTTGGATGTTAATGTAAAAAGCATTGCTCCATTTCATTTTTTTCTACTACATTTTCTGCTCAGATGCTCCTTTTTTTCCTCCTCGTGCATTTTTTTTTGCCTCCTTGTTTCTGCTCATGGCTTATAGACATTCCTTCTCCATCCAGTGTATGTTTCAACCTGTATATTCACTGAAATTTAAAAAAAAATCTATTAAGACAAGTGTCCAATTGAGCTTCCTATTGTTTGCTTTCATCCTTCCCAGGCCTCAGTTAGAGAGAGACTCACGAGTTACAGAGACAGAATCATAGAAACAAAGAATGATTCGTGCTGGAAAGACCATAAAGATACCCTAGTTCCAATCCCCTTTCCATGGATGGGGATACCTTCTAACAGATCAAGTTGCTCAAAGCCTCATACAACCTGGCCCTGACCACTTCTGGGGATGGGACACTCACTCTGCCCTGGGCAACCTGTTCCAGTGCTTCATCACCATCATTGTAAAAAATCTCTTCCTTCTGTCCAATCTAAATCTGCCCTTTTTCAGTTTAAAAAGATTGCCCCTTGCTCTGTCACAACAGACCTGGTGAAAACTCCCTGTCCATCTTTCCTGTAAGCACCCTTCAAGTACTAAAAGACTACAATAAGCTCTCCCTGGAGCTTTCTCTTCTCCAGACTGAACAGTGCCAACTCTCTCAGCCTGTCTTTGTAGGAGAGGTGCTCCAGCTGCCCAGTCATCTTTGTGTCCCTCCTCTGGACCCACTCCAACAATCCATGTCGTTTCTGTGCTGTGGACTACAGTCCTGGACACAGCCCTCCAGGAGGGGTCTCATGAGAGCAGAGCAGAGGGGTGGAGGTCACCAGGTCACCACCCATCACTGACGGTGATGACTGTGATCAACTCAACTGATGCTATGGGTAACTCAAGCCATATCAATTCTCTGAATCAATCCCTGTGACTTATTGATGCTGAAGTTACTGTAGCCATTTATTTTGCATTTTTGGTCCCACAGAAGTCAACCTATTACTATTAAGAGGCCAAAAAATAATGGCATTGATGTTGCTTTCACATTTGGTCCTCCTGTGCTGCTGTGTTGCAGCAGAAGGAATGTCTCCCAGTGAAATGGGACCTAGGAAATAGAGTCTTCAGCAAGTTTACTACAATGCTCTCCTACTCCAGACCTTGCTTTATGGTGCAGCATACTCATACAGTTTTTTTCAGGTTAGATTTTACAATCTGATTTGTAAACTTCTGAAACTGAAGCTTCTAGACTCCCCTATTATGAGGTCGAGTTTTATATAATTTAAGATGTATTCAGTATTCCTATCTCTATAATTAAATTTGTCTGGTTTTGTTATTTTGAGCACCTTCTGAATTTTTTTCAAAGAGCTTACTAAGCATTATGTTGAAAGGATTCTGCTCAAATTATATCCTTCATTCTCTCACTTTGTTTTAAGGATAATTACTCAACTGATATTTGAATTAGTGAAATAGGGTATGGAAAATCACTAAATTGCCCTGAAAAATCTTACAATTTAGGAAAAAAAAAATGGGTATTTTTATTTCCTGGTTTCTAAGTCTACAGGGTCCACTTAGGACATTTGCAGAGTTTAAAGTGGAAGTTCTCAAACATGAGCCTGCAAGACCATTTATTCATTAATAAATCAACAGTCTCTAGAACCACACTAACTTCCCACACTTTATATACTCATCAATCAAAAGGCTGATAATAAAATGTCCATGGTCCTTGAGAGATTTTGAGAACTGAAAGGGAGTTGTTGCTAAGACAATCTTTTCTATACCGCTGTGGGGATTGCTGAAGGATTTTTGTATGGGGGTTGTTTTAACACAAAAGTAGAATTTTCACGAGCATTTGACTGGAGATGGGGTTTTTAAAGAAAAAATTGCAAACACCATGGGACCCACAATGAAATAGTAACAGTTGATAAGACTCCATTTTTGAGCTACCTTAATATCTATAATGAAAAAGAAAATTTCCTGATCTTTTTTGACATTGACATCTTTAGGATACAGATAAATTTTTGTGATTAGTTTTTCATAAAGTAATTAAAATTTTATTTTCATGTGTGATATTACTATTGGTCAGAAATTTTACTAACTTTTTAGGTCTCAGAAGCACTCTCTTAAATACAAAAGGAGTCCTCCAGCTGTATTCTATGCCACACAATCTAGCATTTAATGAAGCTGATAAAAAACAGTTTTTTCTTGTTATGGCTAAAAGAGAAACCTCTTCTAGTACTTGGAGATAAAGACATTCCTCCTATCTACCCACTCTCCCCAGTTTCTGGGCTGCCCCATCAGCTACGTGGCAGAAGGCACCCACAGGTCTTCCTCAGAGGAACAGACCCGGCTTCAAAATATATCATAATATTTGCCTATCAGGGGCCCAAGTCCATGTTTTCCTATCACAACCATATGCAAATGTTTTTATTGCCTGTAATAGCCAGTGTAATACCTCGAGGGCCAAAAATGGAGCAACACTATTTTCAGCAACAGCTGTAACTATATACTATAGTACATAACATACAGCTACCTGCACGTGGAAAAAAAGCACTAGGGCTGGTAGCAAGACATGTCTCAAGTGCTGGGTTCTGGCAAAAGCAGAAAGCAACAGTGAACACCATCAGTGACAATGGCACAAGGTTTTATTTCCATTCCCTGCACCTCAAGTCACACCAAGCATGACACATCACTATTTACAGCAAGAATTTGTAGCTGCTGTGATGCTGCACAGCCCTGTCAGCAGGGTCTTGTGTGACATCATGGTGAATTTTCTTAGATTTGGGGCTTGTTTCCAAAGTCAAGGGCTTCCTTTAATCAAGCTCATAGTTCCCAAGGCCTGTGCTGTCTGCAGGCTACACAGCCATGGTGCAAGTGCCCTGCAGCTGTGCAGGACAGCCCTGATGCAATAAGTACCAGCTGTATCACTGCATACATACACCAGCACCCATCCACAGCAACACGGGAACAGGGCTGGCTGGCGCTGAAACCATCCATGGCTGCCCACACAGCTCCTCAGAACAGAGGAGGGCATCACCAGCAAATCCAGAGGAGGGCCACGAAGCTGGTTAGAGGACTGGAGCACCTCCCCTACAAAGGCAGGCTGAGAAAGTTGGGGCTGCTCAGCCTGGAGAACAGAAGGCTGCATGGAGACCTCACAGTATCTGAAGGGGGCCTACAGGGAAGCTGGAGAGGGACTCTTCACTAGGAATCATAGTGACAGGACAAAGAGCAATGGGTACAGATTGAAAGAGGGGAAATTTAGGTTAGGCGTTAGCAAGAAATTCTTTACTGTGAGGGTGGTGAGACAAGGGAACAGGTTGCCCAGGGAGTTTGTGGATGCACCAACCCTGGCAGTTTTCAAGGCCAGCCTGGATAAGGCCTTGAGCAACCTGGTCTGGTGGGAAGGGTCCCTGTTCATAGCAGGGGGTGTTTGGAGTAGATGATCTTTAGGTTCCCTTCCAGCCCTTAATATTCTATGATTCTATCACCCGTCCATCTCCAGCGTAATTCTCCCCGTGCCTGCAGCAACCACTACACCGGGCAGGCAGAGAGCATTCACGGAAATACACTGGAGACGATGTTTTATTGTACCTCACAGTATTCCCTGCCCGCACTGGGTGCAGGCTGATGGCTGCGCAGGGGCTGTCCGTGCCCACCGAGGCGGCACAAATTCCCCCCCCTCCCCGCCCCAGCCCCACGCAGCCCTTTCCCTGGAGGGCTGGCACAGCCTCTCCGCCCGGGATGCGGCAGGCGCGGGGGGAGCGGGCCGAGGGGGCGGCGGTGGCCGCACAGGTGCTGCCGCAGCCCGTCGCCATGGGAACGGCGCTGCCGAGGGCGCGGTGGCCGGGCCCGGCCGGGCCCCCCCGCCCGCGAGTGGGAGCGAGGAGCGGGTGTGTGTGTGTGAGTGTGTGTCCCGGAGGTATTGCACTGTTTCCATAGGAACAGGCGGGGGGAGGCGATGGCGGCACAGCCGCACCCTCTCCCCGCTCCCCCTCCCCCGTGCCCTCAATGCCAGCCCGAGCCCTGAATCAATTAATGGAGCCGGCACCGGGCTGGGAGAGGGGCGAAGGCTGTGCCCCCTCTCGGGGCAGCCCCCGCACCCAGCTGGCGTCCCCGCCGCGCTGCTTTCCCCGGGGGGACCCCCGGACGCGGGTCCCCGAGGGGTGGCCCGGCAGATGGTCCTTCCGCAGCCGCCCCCGTTCCCCAGCCCGTCCCCGGCGAAGTGCGCCCGGGGAGAGGCGCTGGGGAGCCCCGGCGGCACCCCGGGGACACCCGCGGGGAAAAGGGGCGGGGGACACGCACACAACAACAACAAAACCCCGTCCCCGCACGGCTGTTTACGGCACCATATGGCTGCAGGGGGAGGGGTGAGGGACGTGTCTGCCGAGCCGCCGCGCTCATTATGTCCGATGGAGTCACGGTCACCGCGCCTCCGCCGCAGCCGGGGCGCGGGGGGACACCCCGCTGCCGGCACACGCGGGCGGGGGCGTGCGGCGAGCCCCGCGGCCGAGGGACCCTGGCAACCCCCGGTGGGGACTCCGGGGAATAAACGCACAGCGGTCTGGCTGCCCTGGTGCGGCCGGAGGGGGAAAATTCAACTCCCTTCCCCTAAGTCTATCTCTAGATCGGCTAAGATCTATGTATAGCCTCGGCGTAAAGATGAACGTATGGGATAGAGCACTATTTTGGAATCACAACGCGGCAATGCTTGAAACGTGAAAAGGAAAATACAAAATAAAAAGGTCTCCTGTTATTTTCTTCTTCTTTTTTTTCTTCTTTTTTTTTTTTTTCTTTTTTTTTTTTTTTTTCTTCTTTTTTTTTTTTTTAATCGGTGGGGTATGAGACGAAAACCTGCCCCATTTCAGGGCATCTCTGTCTATGGTTGGCACGTACGAAGGGCTGGAATGGAAGCCCTGGGCATCAAACGCTACCCCGAGATCCACAGCGATTAATGCTATTTTTTCTTTCCGAGAGAGGCAGCCATTCATTTCAGAGTAATCCTCGCTGCACAGCGCTGATGGAGGCACGCTCAGTGCAGCGCGTCCTGCCTCTGGAGAGCTTTCTCGGCTGGGGCAGGGGAAATGCTTTGAAATGGCTTATGTCTTCCCTCTCAATGAATCATAAGATAGGTGCTAAACCTTACCATTATTAGAGAGATGAAATCCACAGACTATGGGGTCTGATAATAGGCAACTATACTGTTAGCCATATTATCTTGTAAAATTGAAGTATTGATTTTTTTAAAGCATGGTTTGCTACTTAGCAGACCAATCCCACTACTATTGTAGTCAGTGAGATTTTGCTATTGACTTCAGTGGGAACAGCTTTTTGCCTTTCAAATGGTCTATTTCACATTATTATGTTAATATCATTCAGCAATTCTTAAAATTGGCCTTCTTTGCCTTGGACATTTTAAAAGATTTATGTAAAAATTACTTCAGCTCAACTTCTTCACCTCATTTCTGCTCATGTTTTGTCCAAAGTTTTGTTTGGATAAATCCTACAGATAACTTAGTGTTCCAGATGGTTGTGGGTGGACTGGACATAGTAGATTCTCCAGTTATGTGTGTTTAAGTGTTTTTTTGTTTTGGTTTGGCTTTTTAATTTTACAGAAGCCTAGATTTAGAAACCCATTTGTAGATCTCCTGTTGTGTGCAGCTTTGAATGCATTTGGTTTCTCACCAAAATAGCATGCCTTCCAAAGGAAGATTAAAAATATTAAAATGCAGCCAGCACAGGGAGTGGTTCAGTTCAGCTGATGCCACATAAACGGGCTGATCCTCCTGCCCATAGATAACATACATCTGAATCTTGGCACCTGCCATTGGATTGGAATTCAAAATGAGAAACAGCAGGCCTTGAGGTCTGGAAATAAAGGAAGCATAGGGGGAGAAAAAATGTTCTCTGCCTATTAGTAAATAATAATCTGCAGCAGAAAAGACAAATGACAAAGATTGAGGAGAACACGCTGCAGGCATCAGGTAGATATTGAGGCTATGGCACAATGGTAAACATGTCCAAATTCAAAGTGCTAGGTGTATCTAGCACCTACATTAACTGATTGCATATTTGTGTAACTAAAAGCTTTTTAGTGTCCAGCAACATTCTGCTTAGCTACTTTTTGCTACATCATGCTGTGATACTCATTGAACTAACTGTTGACTAATAGACTCCAATTTGTAATAAATGGATAAATGGTTGGGAATAGACATTTATCCAAAATTCTGCTGATATCAGATTTCCTTGAAAAAATGCTTCCCCCTGTGCTTCCCCCCCGCCCCCCAAAAAAAAAAAAAAAAAAGTTGTTTCATCTTCCACACATTTTCCAGGCAGTTTTATTATGCTGTTAATATCTTAAGGTTGTTCTGTGCTTTTAGGTAGCTGACAGGTATGCCTAGCTGCTTCAATACTACTTTTGAAGATCAGAAGTAGTTTTATTACCCAGTTAACAGAAAGCATCTGTCTTCTTTTACCTACTTTATTTCATTAGCTTTATTATTATTATTATTATTACTGTGAAATGTGTAATATGTGTTCTCTAGGCTTATTTTACTTTCCGTAGCCTCCATCTCTTCTCAGGCTGACTTTCTTGCTTTAAGGATCAGCTCATAGGAAGCTGTTAAGCCAAAGTTTGTTTTTACTTCATTGGCTTTAACACTTCACTCCATTTGTTCTCTCATCTCACTTTCCTTCCACTCTTATTAGAAGCAGGATTGCTCTAATGCAAATATAGTTCAAAGAAACAGGAAAAAGAGAAAGAGATCTGAATTCTCCTCATAGCAGATATCCTAATGCAATAGCCATGGAAAAGGGAGATTATTTTAAAACAAATAAACAAACAACCTCAACAGTGTAATTGAGGGTGAATATATGTGTTGTGTGTGTTTACTTGGTGAGAGATGCTCTTTTATTTGACTTAAATATATGTATGGCTTAAAGGATTGAAATCAAGCTGATTCTCTAGTTTGGTTTATTCCTCCTTGAGCAATCAGAACATGGGGATTGGTACAACAGAGAGCTGTCTGCACAGTGCATTGCATTGAGTGCACTCTGATGTTGCAGAAGATTATAACCAAAGAGGTGGGAGCAGGGTGCCCCTGTTGTTATTTTAGAGTTGAATTCGGCCTTGCTGTTACTAAACCTTTCTAGATATTTTTATACATTTTATAAACTTCTCTATATGCTTGCTGAGCACCGGTCCCTAGCACATTGGAATTTACCTAGGCAAAACCAGATAACGCTGACATATAAATTATTCTTCACAAATAGAAAAAAAAATTATCTAAATGTATCCCATTGAGAGTTCAGTCACTGCTACCCAGTCAACCAACACCGACTGATGGGGGCATTGAGTGCCCAGGGCGGTGGTTTGTGGGTGGACTCCTCCCTCGGGCACTGACCATTGCAAAGCCCAAGCATCAGCCAGGGGCTGCATTATGTCTTCAAAACAAGGGCATAGCCTTTGTGCCAAATTTTTTTTTTTTAATTATTCACAGACCTTCTGCTGGTCCTATCCCAGGAGGGGATTTCACCCACCATGATTTAAGATGACAGGACGGGTCCTTCAAAGCCTCACAAATGTCACTGGCTTAACTCCTTCCAACTTCCTTCAGCTACAGTTTTTCAGCTTTATTGTAGTTCTGTTGGTTCACTCTTTGGCTCTATTAGGCAAAATACTAATTTACTTTAAAATATTATCACTTAATCATCTGTATTGTACTTTACTTATTTGCCTGCTTTTGAATTACAGCAAGAATGATAATGCAAATTTCTTGAATGTTTTGAAGTCTGTATATGTGAAAATTTTCCTGACTTTACATCCATTAAAATTAAATTTATTAAAAAAGAGATCTTGTAATTACCTATAAATTCATTAAAGTTCAATGATAAGTAACAGAAAAAATACATAGTTCATTACAATTCTATTAATTGAAATGTTCTACTTATTAATAAAATTTGACCTGCTTTCTGCTATTTAGAAATGCTTTTTTGTACTCAGCTTTTGAAAGCAGTCCTTTGGCTTCCAGTTCAAAATGTGAGATTCAATTAGGAATACAGGTAAACAGTATTTTCAGTTCCACAGTTTTCTAGAAGTCTGATGTACCTTGCCAAAATTGGGATGAAGAGAAATACTGAAATTTTCTATAAAAAGGGGCAAATAAAAAAGAAGAAATTAGTCTTATTTTAACTAGCTTTATTCACTTCCAAAGCTAGCTTTATTTATATTGCTTTATAATTTGCTTAGATGCAAATTTAACTGTTTGAAAGCTCCCTATATGCTCAATTCAACTCTCAGTTACACCAAAACAATGATAATGAGGCCTTCTACATTAGTAAGATGTGGTAGAGGATTTGAGTAAGTTTTCCAAAAAAACACAGGGTCAATGTGCAAGAAGTTTACAATAAACGTCCTTTTGAGAATTCTGGTTTTTGCTGCTGCATTCATACAGAATTTTTTACCCCATTTCATTGTTGGATCAGCCCAAACTGAAACAAAAAAGGATAAATAGATGAGATCTGCCTAAACTACAGATTTTAGATAGATGGCTGGCATTCAAATATAGCACTCATTAAAGAATGCTGACTGTTTGCTCAGTACAAATTAAATACTTAAGTATTACAGCAACCATAGCCGGGGGCTTTACTGAACTCTCAGAATATAAAAAGATAAAGGTTATCAAAAGATGTCACCAAAAAAAGCTATGACTATGTCTAGATTAAAGGAGGAAGGAAGGAGCTACATTCTTTTTTCTTTTCCAATGCCATTTCTTGAGAAATACAATGGGACTAGTTATCTAATTATATATATGCCATACTTCCTGGTCCCATTGGTAAAAAGCAAAGTCTTTCAGAAATTGTCATCATTTGAATGAACTAATTCCTCTCATATTTGTCATTAATCCTCTAACAATTCTGCTCTTTTTTCTTTTCTTCCCACCACAATAAGGGTTTGCTAATAGTCTCGAGAAATACATACACTCAAAAAGCTGACACAGGTAGACAAAAATACAGAGGTGAAAGCAGCACATTCCTTCTCACCACAAGTGCAGTAAATTGTAAACCAGAGGTAGTTCACTGCAAACTTTCTGTGTAAACCACAATAATCTCATGCACTGGTTCACAGAGGGTAGTGCTGGACCTAAGAAACTTGATTGTCTCCCTCCTTCCTCCAGACTAGTGATATCACCTCAGCAATGAGCCACAGAAACTGCTACAGCCCAAATAAGCAATGAACCATCTAGCACCAGTCTGCAAAAGACGTTTCAGAACTCAGTAATTAGTAAATAAACAAATTCCTAACCAAAATACTGTGCCTTGTGCAATAATGACCGTTTTATTTTCCACTGCTATAGCATTAGCCAACCTAAGAAGACATACCTAAAAATTATTAAGCTATTAATGAAACAAGAGCACAAAGGCTGAGACCACCAGCAGTGTTAAAATTCAGTACAAAGTGGAAGGGGATGGGAGGATGCTGGGATTTCAAGATGCCCCACCAATCTTTCCTTGTGTTAATGGATGGGCTGGAACATGACTCACCCCGATAAAGGCTCTATGGGACAACACCTGGGGAGATGCTGCAAGACACCAGGTGAGAGCTAGGCAGCAAGTTCATGCCATCACACCAATGCCCTCACTCCTGATGGCACAGAGAAGGAAGGGCATGAACATGACCTTGTCCTCATTTCTGCTCCAGGCTGCAAAGCTGAACTGACATAAAGAGCATGCTACATCCTTATGAGAGCCACAGAGCTCCTGTAAAATCCTTGGACAAAATTTTGGATTACTCAGGGTTTCTCTAGGGACAGCAGTGCAGACTTTCCATTTCCAACACTTTGGTTTATAAAAATGGCCTAGCTTTGAATTTACCTTCTGAGATGGTTGTCAAAAGAGCCTTGGGACATGAAATAGAATTTAAAAGGGTAGCAACTGAATTTTCTCTGCTGTTCACCAGTATTTACACCACACTATTTCTCTCACTTTCTTTCTACCTCTTACATGTCTGTTTTCTGCTGAGCATTTTTTCTCTTAATGTTTATCTTTTTGGGTGATAAAACCATTTAAACTACTTCTCATGTAAGTACCCTTTTTCTTTGATAAGCTTGGTTACCTTCATCTCTTGCAACCTTTTAGAGATGAGATAAATACACTAAGCATGCTATTAAAGGCAAGGACATACCATTTAATGTATGAGAATAATAAGTTTTCAATGTTATTCTCTATACTTTTCCTAAATGCCGATTTTTGTTATATGTGCTGTGCTCATTTTGGATACACTTATTGATTTGTTTGAAACAATTCCTAAATATTTCCCTTGAGATATTACACTAATTCCGTCTATTTTAGATGTGATTGAAAAGCTTGAATTCTTCCTTTCCTCTCCAAAAGCTAATATCATGATGGCATAAAATGTAAATTATCTGGCAACAGTCTCTAGGGAATTCTACCTCTGCCATGATTTCTCCCTTTTTTTCTCCCTGTGTTGCAATATTTCTACTTTACCTCCCAATTCTTCTTTGACTTAATTAATTTGCATTTTCATCCAGTGTTGAAAATCCTTCACTTCACTGAGTTTTAGGTGTATATACGTATACACATACATATATATACACATATATATATATATTCACACACATATATATAGGTGTGTGTGTGTAAGTGTACATATGCACACTGGAGTGCATTGCATAGCTCTCAAATTCTTGCTATGGTTTCCTAGTTCTTCATCAGTTGTAATTTGTCATCACAGCCAAAGTTGCAACCATGCTTTATTAAAGTCTCTATCAAATGGGTTTGATTTCAGAAGGAAGCAAGAAGCAAAATTTTCATCTGAAAAATTCTGAAAGATTCTTGAACACAACAAGTTAGAAGAATATCATTAACTGCCACAAAATCCAAATGAGTTCCACCAACCAGCTCCAGTTCATATTTATGCTTAAGATAATTTTTAATGACTCTTACTGACTTTTTTTCCTTAGTGTTGACATAGGGCCACTAGTCTGTTATTTCTATGAGCTGTTTTTACTACCCTGTTTTTTCCCTTTCTAGTACATTCTTGTCCATACTGCTGTATCATTGTCATATATAGTGGCAAAGAGTATATTTTAGTAGTATTTTAGTTGCTTCATTCTTAAGTTCTGTAGTGGTTTTGAATTTGTGCAAGTCCCAGTGATGCGCTGCAATTTAATATCCCCTCTTTTTTATTTCTCTATTTCTGACCATTCTTCAATTTTATCACCTGAAAAATGTAAACCCAGGATAGATACTTCTTTATCACCCACATCAGAAAAGATACACACTGAAAAATAAATTTTGTGAAATGTTTATAGTCCTCATCTTTCCTGTCCACTGAAACCTCTGGCCATACCTTAACTGTTTTTCTCTTATTGTATCTAACTACCTGTATAATGATTTGCCTGTTACTCATCTTCTATCAGCTCAGGGTAGTGAAAGTCCATTCCTAAATGTGATTTCCCATATACCAGCACAATGCTGCTTTACCCTACAGATAGGTCATGATTTAGTGGCAGCTACTTCAGCTCTGGATCTGCCTTGAACAAAAGTTTTCTACAAACTCCACCTGGTAAGTCCAGAGGCAAAAAAAAGAGCAATCACAAGTCATATTCATTTAAAAGCTTTACAGTGAGTAAGAGTCATAAGTCATTTAAGTGCAAGTAATCTCACCACGTAAATTTTCTCTAAGTACAGTCAAAATGTCGTAGCATCCATGTCTTATATTAAAATCCCTGGGGTAACAAAATGTACAAAAGCTTCAGGCACACAGACCTTACTATCAATATAATACATAAAACCTCCCTTTTCCCAAAGGAGTTTAATTACAAGCTCTCAAGTAAAAAAGGTTACATGGGTTTCATCCTAGGCAGAAGTAGGTCATTTGATAAACATTGTCCTTCCAAGTCTATATAGAATATTTGTTTCTGAAAAAAAGTCCCTACTTGAGGTTGAGTCTAACATAGATCAGTTTTATTAAGTAAACTGTTGGCTACAGATAGCCCCTTAAGTTGAAGAGTATCCACATATACAAGGAAATGTTTTGAACACCCCATTTGAATTTCAACAACTAGGCAGTAATGCCAGCAAATGCACACAGTAACTGTCAAGTTTTGCAGCTTGCAGAGTTATTGAATAAGCAGTTAGAAGCTTGTACAACTGTCTGTGACGAAGTTGATCATCACTAAGAAAATCCATGTGCATCTGAAAACATGCTCAATGCCATAACCTATGGCATTTCTTTCCTGTATATTGTCAGTGCCTGGATATTGTATGTTCATAAACCATTTAAAAATACCTTGCTAGTGGAATTGTAAAATTTTGAGACTCATCTATTTAAAGAGAACAAAAGAGTAACTTAAGCAAGCTGTGGGATCACTTTCAACGCTCTTGCAGAACAACGGAAACAACTCTCATTGCACCAACACTGCCTGAATTTTCTAAAGTCAGAGAGGCTTCTGGCAGGTTTAAGATGACACAGACAAGACAAAAACATCTTTTACATCCTGTAAAGCTCTACTAATTTTGGCAACTGTGTTGACCAGTCAACCTACTCAACAAGGAACACAAGATGCCTGTGATGCTCTGCAATGCATGGGAGGCTGCAGAATCTGGTATGATTCTCCCTCCTGGAGAGTGTGTTTCCTGCCACACTGTCTCATGATCTTTCTCCACATCTACCTCATTTATACGCTCTGCTTATTTTGTTCCTCTTTTACCAGCAAACTCTCAACAGGTGTATCCTGCATAACTGGGGAAGACTGGGACCCAAATAGCTTCCTTCAGACCAAACCAAACAGCTGCTAGTTGCCTCCTTTCGACAGCAGACAAACTCACAGTTCAGTGTCAGCCAATTTTAATTTATTTTTGTAGTGTAAAATGAAATTTGAATCATTAACTCCCACATTCATCCAGCACTGGCTCTAGCCTTGTCCCCCAGAGGCCCATGTTCATGGGAAGCCCTCTCTACCTGCAGTCTCTCAGTGTAGTCTCCCCAGATCCTGTCTCCTTTCAGTCTAGAGTTGAACAATAGCAATGGTGATCACCCCAGAGGATAGAGAAAGAAAGTTTCTCTGTAAAAAGATCAGAAAAAGTCCCATCATGCTGTACTGATGCCTAACAGCTCATTTTAGCCCTAACCTTCCAGTTTATTACCCACAGAAACAGCACTCGGTGCATCCAAAGAAAATCAGGGCTGGAGCATCTGAGCAGCAGTCCTTGCATCATGACCAAATCCAGTGCAGCTTCACTGACAAGAGACTCGGGGTAAGAGAGAAGAAACAAGTTCACTATCACATCATTCTTCTCAGCAAAGGTTTACAGAAGCATGAAAATCAAACTGTGAGGGTTTTATTTCTGATCACTGGAAAGATTTGGGCTTTTAAGCTGCAAGTCTGGCCTTTGCCCAGGTGATAGCACTGAATTTTTCATCCTGTCTCTCATTACATGTGTATGTATGGGATAGATACATCAGTGCTAGGTTTTGTTTGCACACTGCTACACCCTATTTCATGTTTCTAAAGTCAAGTCAGTATTTTCTAACCTTAAAACACTTCGTTTTTAAAAATCTTCTCTCCTTGGCTCATTTTTCTTTGAAAATTCCAACTCAACATTGTTACTAAGAAATCTCAGCTTCTCCTGTCCCTTTGCCTCTCACACACGCATGTGGAGATGGCATCTTACATATGGGCACTTTAACATTTTTTAATTCCAGGACGGAGTTTTTCTCTTTATTCATGAACACTCCCCTGAATGCCTGCATTAAGAGTTGCCAACTAAACCAGTTTTGTTCCATCTGCTGTGACCATTTTCCAGCACTCCCTCTCTGATTCACCAGCATCCCTCCTCTCTGACTCCATCGGGAGGTCTGCAAACAGCAGGGCAGAGGCTGCGGGTAATGGAAGGAGACAGAGCTCTGCAGACCTGAACAGGGGTTAAGGAAAATGTGGTGGGCAGTTAGAACAGGGCGGATGTGGCGGGGTTTGAATACCACTCCTGAGCCTGGAAGGTACATTTAATGGGACTGTAAAACTCCCCAGCATTGTACCTTGGGATAAATTATAGCTCACCCTCAGCATCACCTTTCTGTGGTACTTACTGCCATTATGTGCTGGCAGTTCAGTGGGCTACAGAGCTACCAGTATACATTTGACAAACACTTTTATATTTTTTTTTTCTATTGATGGGTACAAAAATGGGGAGAAACACAAAAAAAAAAAAAAAGATGCTTATTTTCAAATTGCTACAAAATGCCCTAAAATAATGAACTATTTTAAATGTAAGATAATTTAAAGCAATACATTTTGACCTATGTACTATTTATGTTGTGATCTGTTTTTTCTATTGTTCTTAAACAAAGTAATTTATCTAAAAAGAAAAGGAACATAAACTGTATCTATCTACTATTATTCATGTCCAACAGAACAAGAGGTGGGCTGGGACATAGCCTGTTCCTCAGAGCTGACTGGTCTATAATTTTAAGCCTTAAATCCTGTAATCAGGTTCAGTAGTACAGCCCTGCACCTGCAGAAAGCCTTGCTGGTCTGCTAGCAGCAACCCATGAGGTACCAGATCCTCCTGGAGAATCTAAAGATTTAAGCTAAACAAAATTTGGTTTCAGAATGAAAGTTCATTCTCTGCTTATATTTGGAAAATATAAAAGAAAGGACAGGAAAATTCATACATTAAGTCTGTGATATCATTAAAGTCAATGGAGTAATTTCAAATTAGTAATGACATAAAAGTAATCTGAATTTGGCCTTTGAGGTTATATTCTATTAGTTTGCTAACACTGTGTAAATTCTATATTTAAAAGCTATCCTGCAGTCATCTTGGCCCTTCTTTTTAATGGAAAATTCTGCTTAAAGTCTGCTGATACAGATCGGGCCATTATTTTATAACTTCTTTTTAAATCAAGACTAATTTTTAGAGCCCATATTTGTGTCCACACACAACATGAAGCCAAAGAAAGGAGAGTGGTGAGGAGAAATTTGTTTTCAAGTTGCAAATCAACAAATAGCTCCAGCTAAAGAAACTATGCAGAAAATAAATTTCAAAAACACACCATAAAAATCATGCATACAGTTAGAAAGGATATCTTACCAGAGATACTAGCTCCATACCTCCTTATGGCTGGTGAGTACCAACTATTAAAAGTCAACAGCGTCAACCATTTGGCATATTTGTTGGCCTAACCTGTTTTATTTATACAGTGTGTCTAGGCTAGACATCATTTCACTGCTTTCAAAAGTGCATCTTGGGCTTGATGAAAGAAAACCTACAGTGGTGACAGAAACAATCTGAAAAGTTGCAGAAGTGAAATACTCACTAGGTTGCATACAGGAACACCTTAAGCATACAGAAATACCTTATTTTGTGCTGTCCCACTCTGGACCTAAAATGGCTGTTTTGCAGGGAGTGTTGTTGCCTGGTGACCAAAAGTGCATCTCCTAGGCCACAGAGGGATGTGAACATTCAGAAATTGATTTGTTCCTGTTGCTCTTGAGGAGACCATACCCGTAAAATAGATTAAGCCAGCACATAATCATCTATGCATTCTCCTTGCTGGCATGCTTAAACTTGATACTGAAGGCAGGCCTGTGATTTTGAGCTACTTATCAACCAGGCAAGGGAAAAACAGAATAACACCTCGTGCACAACTGCCCACAGAATATGAAAGTAGACCAAGCCTGAGCTACTGTGAGACTGCAAGACACCCTGCTTCAATTAAGTCTGTGTTGTACATCTAGCCTGTTCCGGTGCAACCTCCCAGTTGCTATCAGGCTCTCTTTCTTTCATTAGAATCAAGTAGTTAATTAGCCCCAGCCTGTCCTCTCTCCTTCTCTCTTTCCCTTTAACGCAGCAGTAATGATGTCTAATTACCAGCAGCAGTGGATTACAGCACCATCAGGAGCAAATCTCTCTGGCTGACAGCAAAGCTGAGCAGCAAATCTTAAAGCTTCAAGGAGAGAGTAATTCCTAACAAAGTATTTGAATATTTGCTTATTTTTGACCAACTTGTAACTGTAGAGTCCAACTTGTAATTTCATCCATCCTGTTATTGAACAGGGAGTGCTCATGCAGTGATTAATTTTAAATTGAAATTAATTTTACCTATGGTGAGATCAAGTGATGGACAAAAAGAGGGAGAGGATGAAGGAGAGATTCATAGTTTGGGGCTCTGCAACCTTTTGGGGCTGTCTCTGAGGACTGGACAGGCCCAAATATATAGGATAACCATGAGAGAGGGGAGGAAAAAACAAAAATTATCACAAATTTAAAAAATAATAATCAAGAGTTAAAGAAATGAGAGAATGGGCTTTTAAGGCTTACCAACAATTACTATCTGATGAAAATCCAATTTTTTCCCCCTGTAACTTATCATTCCCATCTGGGTGAAATTCTAGACCTCTTGAAGTCAATAGGAGCTTTGCCACTGACTTTCTCTGCGCCAGGAGATTCATCCCTGTTCTGTCAAACATGTTCTTTCTGAGCCTTCAGTGCCTGGCAGGCATTGCCCTGGCCCTGGCAGTAGCTCATACAAACCACTGCCACCCTGTGGGTCTGTTTAAATACTCCTCTGCCTTTTGTGGTGGGATAGTAACACCAGATTCATGGGTTTAGGAGCGGCTGGCATTTGTTTTTCAGAGCTGAATGTTGCCGAGCATCCCCTTTTCCCATTAATGTTGGGCAACAAATTTCTGATGGTCAGCAGGAGGAAATTGCATGTACATAAAGGATCTCTTCTGAAAAGCTTTATATGTCATTGCTCGGGTTATTTACAGATATTCCGGAATTGCTTACAGATAGGTCATGCTAACTTTTCCTTTCTTGATTTCAATAGTAGTCCTAATTTTATTAGAATTCCTGCTTGGTTGCTAAACTATATGGAGATATTTACTCCAATATAAATATAAATACATATATAGGGACATACAGAGACCTTCACAACTAGGGGTGTGATTCCCACAAATGTACATAAGGTAAGACCTGCAAGATGCTCAACCTTTCACTGAAATCCCTTGTGGGAAAAAATAAAAATAAAAATTGATTCTGTGTTCTTAAAATAGAAAACAGGATGGAAAGTGGGACTCCAGGCTTTCATGGCCTAGCAAAGGTGAGAGAAAATAAACAAGCCTATCTTAACTGAGTCTTGTGTTTCAGAGGACCAGAAAATCACCTAGTTTTTAAATTCCACTGTGTAAAATTAAGGTTATCTTCTTTATTTAGTAAGGTAGTCAATGTCATTTTTAAAAACATTGAATTTGCTTACAGTTTTGAACTCGTAGTGAAAATAATAGTCTTGGGAATAAACAATCTTGCCCACCGGCCCTTCAAAATAATTATTTCAGTGAGCAGAAGAGATGTTTAAAAATACTAAGCTAATTGGAGACTTCTGCTTTAGGCAACCTTTTTGTTATAAATTGTATCTATGTTACTGTCTGGGCTCAGAGATGAGCAATCAATCTTGTAACACTAAAACAGAGATCCACCAAATCATCTGAATCTATAGACAGACCTGAAACACTTCAGTGAATAAAAACCACAGAGAAAGAAAAAACTGCCCAGAGCTTCTCTTTTACTTTAAATCTTCATATTGAAGATCTCTTTAAAATTAATTTCCCACTTCTGCCTCCTCACAGCCATGACGGTGCTGATGACAAGGGGGCAAATACAAGCCAGCCCCTGGGAATGCCCAGGTTTATGACTTCAGCAAGGCAAAGAGAGGCAGATTTCCCCAGCAGCCTACGTCACAACCCAACCCAGAATACTTTCCAAGAAGCCCCCTTTGCTGTGCCACCCAGCAACCTTCCTGTTAGGTCCAGATAAGCTGCCACTCCAGGAAAAAAAAAAAAAAAAAAAAAAGAGAGAGAGAATATTGCTCATCCAAGCCAAATGCCCAGGCAGGAATATTTTTAATTGCCGGGTTTCCTTTCTCGGCTCCCCCTCCACACCCGCCCCACGCACAGACAAAAGAAGCTTAGCTTGCGTGACCCAGCACATAAGAAGTAAGAATAATGATACATTAAGAGAGTTCAATAGGCAAAACCTACTTGCAACCAACAGTCCCCATCTTCTTAAATAGGAAAATCTGTCGCTCCTGCCACCACCAAGCATAATAGCTCTCCCGCTGTCAGACCTGCGCCGAGCCCGTAATGCCAGCGCCTGCCGGGGATGCCACGCTACCCTAGCGCATCGAACGGAGTGCTGAGGGGCTCCTGCGACCCCAGAAAGTGCCACAAAATACACCCTTCCCTCGGTCATGCGGAACCCCGTCCTCCCTTTGTTGAGCATCCCCTCTCTCCCGCCGCCCCTTACTAGCGCAGCCGGCTCTTCACAGCCAAGCCGGGCACATTCGTGGCCGCTCGGCGGCGGCGCCGGGGCTGCGGGAGAACAATAACGAAAAAAGGATAAAAATAATACTAATAATAAATAAATAAATAAATAAACCCCAACAGAGATCCCGGGGAACCACCGCCCGGCGCCGCGCCTGGCTTTGTGCCAGGCAGGGTACCCCCGTGCGCCATCCATCAGCCCCGCCGGCGGCAGGGGCCGCTGCCCGGGGCGGCGGGGCCCGGCACAATGGCCGGAGCAGCGGCGGCGGCGGGACAATAGCACACCCCAAGCCTGCCGCAGCGGCCCGGTGGGGACGGGGGGGACGAGGAGGACGAGGAGGACGAGGAGGAGAACGACACCGACCCGGCGGGGTGCGTTGTGCGCACGATCGCTTTAAATAAAAGGACCCACAAAGACCTCGGCGGTGTATAATGTGACAGGCAAACGCAACATGGTGATGATGACTTGGGGGAAGAGGGAGGAAGGAGCCAACTGTGGCTGCGGCTCCCCCTGCGCCTCTCGCTCCCGGAGCGGGCTGCAGCGGCCGACATAGAACAAGGAAGACAATTCTCTACTAACCGTGGTTTTGACTGGCACGTACAGCACTTGCTTCCCTCCTCCAGCACCACCACTGACCTCGTCCGAGTTGCCGAGCTGGAAGCCTTTAGATTTGACCCAGAATTTGAATTTGGCATTATCCGTGGAGCTCGACTCGGAGCCGTTCAGGAGCTGGACGATCCGGTCGTATTTTTTACGGGTCACCGTCTTGGTTTTTCCTGAGTCCCCGTAAGTCCTGAGACACCAGTCCTGAAACTGGCGGTACATGTCCCGGTCGCTGCTCTCCATAATCTCCTAATACACACACGCACACATGCACACGCCGGGGCGCACACACACACACACACGGACACGCACACAGACACAGGCAGACACACGGACACGCACACGCCGCCCCGAAGCGGGCCGGGGTACGGGGCCGGGCCGCCCCGCCGCACTTTGCACCTGTTCACCCAGCGCTCATGAAAAATGCATCCACCTCCGAGCCGGAGCGAAGGAGGTCCCGGTGCAGGCAGATCCCAGCGGATTTTTTTCTTTTTTTTTTTCTTTTTTTTTTTTTTTTTTTTTTTTTTGTTGTGGTGGTGGTGGCTCGGGGGGGTGGGGGGTCGGGAGGGGGATGGGTGGGGGGGGGCAGCAATCAATTCAGTAGTGTGGCAATGTTCTCCTTCATTTTTTTTTCACAGGAGGCAAAACGGATCTGGTGGAGGTTCCTCTTATCCTTCCACGGTACGTGATCAGTCTCTTTAATAATTGTGCAAGGCAGGACTATCCCACTGGCTCCAGCAGCGTCTTACCCGGAGAGGGTTCGGGTGGATAAATAATTAAAATCCTATCCCTCGGCTTAGCGAAGAAAAAAGAAAATATTGACTCCGATCCTTCTTCTTTTCCATACATCAACTGCACCCGGATTCACCCTGGATAGTGCAGGTGAAGAAGAGGGAAGGAAAAAAAAAAAAAAGAAAAAAAAAAAAAAAAAAGAACGGAAAGAAGAGAAAAAGCCCACCCCAGTCTGCCCCGGCAGCCCTCGTCTGTTTTCTCCGAAGGCTTTCTGAGCTTTCTGTCTCTGTCCTGGCGGGCTGTGTCTCTCCCCAAAGCCGCCGCGCCGCGCAGGATGGAAGAAGCACTGAAGGGCACACTGGTCTCTTTGCTCCCCCTTTATTCCAAGGCTGGGCGGCTTTGCTTCAGATATCCCCGCTCCGGGCATGAAGGTACTGGAAAGAAAGAAAGTTCTTACCTGCTATTTTCTAAGCCTAATGCATCCAATCCACGTTTAAAATACATAATTTTTAATTTTTAAAAAATGGTCTGTGAGAATTTCACTTCCTCATATTGAGTCCCATTGAATTTTCATATGCCCTTTCAGGAATTTTCCTCTGTTTATTTACATAGCGATCCCAGCAGATGGAAGGGGAGAAAAAAAAAAAAAAAAAGAAAGAAAGAAAGAAAGAAAGAAAGAAAACCCATATATATGAGATAGGCTTGGATATTGGACCAGAGGAAAGATCAGTCCCAGGAGGATGTTGGTACAGGAAAGGAGGCGGCTCTCGTTGCTCTGCCAGTGTAATGATGGTGCTCACACATGTAGGACTCCTCGGGTGCGGGGTATCCTTTGGTCTCTGAGCTAAACTGGCTACAAGGCATTCAAGTAAGTTTGCGTGCGGATGCTAAGCATAAACCCCCGTTTTGTAAAGGGGGAAGAAGAAGAAAAAAAATCCTGATTTTTTTTTTCCCCCTCCCTTTGCCACAGCTTCAGTTCACGCCGGAGATCTCCGCGCTCCCCCCGGTCTCCCCCGCCGCGTCAGGCAGGACACCCCCTCCGCGGGGGGGGAAGGCTCCGCCGCGGCGCTTCCTCTCGTCGCCTCTCCGCGGCCGCGCCCGCCCGCGCCTCCGCCATCCAGCGCCCGGCTCCGCGCCCCCGCTCCGCAGCCGTGCGGCACCTCCTCGGCTGGGGCACGACTCCGACCCGCGCCCGGCCGCGGGATGCGCGCCGGGGCCGCCGCTGCGCTCCGCTCCGCTCGGCTGCGCCGCTCCGCGCTGCGCTCCGCGCCGGGCTGGCGGCGGCGGCGGCGCACCGGGCCGGGCCCAGCGCCGCTCCGCGCCCCCCCCGCGCCCTGATTGGCCGCCGGGACAAAAGTTTCTGTGGCGACGGCGGCGCGGCGCGGTGACGGGCAGCGCTGTCCCAAGTCGGGATGCTCCCTGCCTCCGCCTCCGCGGGCGCGGCGGGGCGCGGGGGACGGCGCGCACCCGGCCCGGGCCGACGGGGGGTGGGGGGGATGCGGCGGGGGGAAGAGAGGCGAGGGCAGCGTTTCCATGGCGATGTCTCCGGGCGCAGCCCCCCCGCCTCCCCGCGCACAGAGGGAGCGAGGGGATCAGCTGACACTTCATTAGCTGAGGACCTAATTATTGCTTACTGGGGCAAGAAACGCGCGCAGGGCCGTGGCGGAGGGCCGTCGGCCTCCGCGCCCCCGGTGGACATCCCCTCCGCCACCTCGCCCGCGCTACCGGCGGAGCGGAGGAAGAGCCGACGGTACCGCGCACTTTGCGCCGCATCGGTCGGCGGGGCCGCGGCGGGCTCGATGGGATCTCTGCGGGACACGTGGCCGCCGCTGGGCTGGGCTTTCCCTGGGAAACGGGGAGCGAAGCCCCTCCGCCGCCACCCCGCGGCCCGGCCCCCGCCCGACGGAGCGGAGGGACCGCGCTCCCCCAGGCCGCCCACCTCCAGCGCTCCCCGCATCTCCCGTCGCCTCCGGGACCGTCCGCGCAAGCCGGCGCCGGGGAGCGCAGCCGCGCGCTCGGCCCCGCGGGCGGGCGGGGGCTCGGCCGGCCGTGCCCGCGGCATCGCACCCCGCGCTGCGGCGGGCAGCGAGCAGCTGCCGCCCCGGGTTCGGCGCTCGTTGGGCGGGAGGGGAGCCCAAAATCCACCGCAACCCAAACACGTGCCGTTTTCGGCTCAGGTCGCTGAAATGAAGAGGGCTACGGGGCTGCTGTGCTGTGCCTCGGGTTTCTTCTGCAGAAATCCCACCTGTGTCTGGATATCCAGTCACTCGGGGCCTGGAAGGGCCCAGTGGAAAGGCAGCTGTGTGTTTTTAATGCCCAGATCTAGGCAGTAGCGAGCACTTTAGTTCACTCTCTTGTGTCCTGCAGAAAAAGGCTTCCATGGGCTGTCGTGCTGTTTACGCCGAGCCTGGATTTCTAGTGTAAAAGCCGAAGGTGCTTAGAGAACCAGGAGAAGCCCTTCCTCACACTCCCAGCCAGGACATGCTGGTCCATTGGGCTGATCCTGTGCATGGGCACCTTAACCTGGCCTCCATCTTCCCAGCTAACCCAGCTCACATGTACCTGTCCTCTCCTCTCTCGCCCTCTTCCTTTTCCCCTCTTTCCCCTCTTTCCCCTCTTTCCCCTCTTTCCCCTCTTCCCCTCTTCCCCTCTTTCCCCTCTTCCCCAAGTCCTATGTTTGCTTTTCTGCCTTCTGTCTGGAAACACCACCTCAGATGCAGGCAAAGCTGGGACAAGACTATTGTTTAAAAGCAGCGCTCTGAAGGATGTTTGTGTTCCCGAAACCTTTCCTGCCATGTGTAAAATCTGAGAGGACAAGCTGGCACAATGGGCAGAGAAAAGCAGGACTTAGAGATAACCCAAGGAGGCTTGAGACTTTTTGTTGGCCACAGGGCCCGTAAATTATCTTGGCAGCCCCATTTTAGTGTTAGAGGAGCACGGGACTCCCGTCCATCACAGGATCTAGAGGCGAGGCAGTAACAAAGGAACTGCTGTGCAGAAGGGGAGCAAGGGGAACCTCGCTGAACTCTTACCCAGCAGGCTTTATGAGATGTAATATTGCTTTAATGTGCCATTAGATCTACATTTAGAAAAAGGGTCATAACATGGATTGGGCTGCGCTGCTAAACAATTCTGTCAGATAATTGTTCTCAACCCAGCCTCCTGCTGAGGGTCTCAGTAACTTCCGTATCACACTGATACTGTGCTGTGACTGAATCCAAAGTACGCACACAAGGCAAAGGGGATAAAGGAAGATGTGACAGAGACAGAAGTGACAATCCAGACAGTTATAGCATAGATGAGTAAAATGCTTGAAATAAGCAGGCATGGTTTAGTAAATCAAAAAATAATTCCATATCCAGGAGTATCACTTTGGATCCTGTAAAGCGCCCTGTGCCTTCTCAGAAGAGACACACTCCTAAATTCAGTTGTTTGGACCATGACTTAAAAACACCAGAAATATTATTTATTTTTTGAAACTGTTTTGAGGCAGGAGAGAGAATCATATAATTCCAGAATGGTTTGGAAGGAATCTTAATGATCTTAACTAGATGATCTTAACGATCATCTGCAATGGCAGGGACACCTTCCACTAGACCAAATTACTCAGAACTTCATCCAACCTGGCCTTGAACACCTTCAGGTAACACTCTGGGAAATCTGCTCAAGTGCATCACCACCTTTCCAGTACAGAATTTCCTTCTAATATCTAATCTAAGTCTTAAGCTTAAGGCCATTCTCCCTTGTCCTACCACTACAGGTCCTCATGAAATAAACATGGGTGAAAACCACCTGTGGTGTGAAGTGGGGATGGAGAGTAGAACTCAAGTAATATTAAGTGCAGCTGGATTTCTTCCTCTGTTTTACAGTTAAGATTTTTGATTCGTGTTCATGGAAGATATGGATGTTTCAAGTCATGAAACTTTGCCAGAAGTCCTAGGAGCATCCTGGAACCCCACCCACCCTGCCAGACAATGGATGAGCACACAGGACACAAACATTATGCTTATCATAAAGAATTGGTGATTTAAAGAAGGTCAGTTACGTGGTACATGGTTTCACTTTCACATAAATATACATAGTAGAGTGTATTTGCATAACCTATACTCATTACATATATATAATATGTATGTGTATAGTAACTTCAGCAGAATTTATACGGTGAATTTAGAGCGCAGATTTTTAATCTCCTATTTTGAGATCATCTGATACTCTGAAAGCAGTACTATCACATTATATTTAAATAAGAAAAACTACATGGGGTTAAGTTCACTGTCTGGTTTGTGGTGGGTTTTTGTTTCAGAATTAACAGAATTTATTAACACAGTCTGGAATCTCCTTGCAGTGAAAAGGGCTTGCACAGACCCTCCTCCTGTCAAGAGTTCTAATGACAACCTGTTACCCAGCTGAAATTGAAACTCCTGTGGCATCCTTGAGTAGAGGGACTGTGTTGGTCTTTTGCTGCCATGGACTGAGGCTGTACTGTGCTCTGCATTTGCAGAACTCACTTGCCTCTGCCAGAAAATGAAAGTTTCTCTCCTCTGGTGTGGAGACACCACTTCCATGCCTTGCTGGCTTGATTGCTCTGCAGCCAGCCTGAAACAATACACCACCAACAGATATGTGAACGTTTCCATTCAGTGGAATGAAGTGTTAGTTGCAAAACAGAGGTTTGGCTATTTGAATTGCCTCATGTGCATCAAGCTGTGAAAGAGGTTTAAAGTAAATCATGAATATAATAAATACTGTATTTTTTGAATTATCAGCTCTAACAAGTCCACTGGCAATAGAAAGTGAAGACAGGCAGAATGGGGCCTGATGTCTCTCATTGGAGTTACCAGGGTTTCTAGATGAAATTACTATCTTGCAGTGACATGGAACTGAGTCCACGGAAAAAGCTGAGAGACAATTTCAAGTTTTTTAAACTTGCTGAAAAATAGAGATTAGGTTTTTGGCTTAAATCTGTCATCTGAGTTCTGCCAAAGAGGAGTTTGTTTAGAAAACATGCACTGTATTTCAGCACAGTTCTTGATATGGCATTACTGGATGGCTAAGAGTAGCCTTTGAGGATGTGAATTTCCTGTCTCTTGGGTTTTTATTCATTGACACAGCGAGAAAAAATTATTTTGACACTTCTGACTTGCCATGTCCATGAGTTACGATGGAAAGCCCGTTCCTGTGCAGACTGAAAATCATCCATGCTGAACTGACAGAAGATGTGCTGAGGTAAAACGAAACTGCAGCTCCAAATGGTTTGCTTTAAACTGCATACCAGGTAGCGCTTTTCCTCTCTTCTGGAGAGAATTTCAGTGGAGGTGTTCTGTTGAATCCTTTACAGCCCAGTGGTAGCAGCAACAATGAGCACTGCAAGCCCTAATGCTTGTGGAGGTAGAAGTCAGTGTTCACACACTGCATGGGCTTGACTGTGCTCTCTTCCTTTGGTCTCACAACATGACAGAATCTCCTGAGTGGTTCAATAATCAGTCACCTGATTGCATTTGGGGAGATAGGACTCTCCTGTGGCACGTCTTCCCTGAGAAAATAGTCACCATTCCACCTACTGATATTACTGGCAAAGGACCGCTCTAGAAAGGTATCCTTGATGGCAATTCCAAGGTATTTGCTGCTTAGGAGGTCAAAAACTAAAGGTAATTACTTGGTAGTACTAATGTGGGAAAACTTCAAATGGATTAAGGTTGTCTAGGTTTTGATTTATCTACTGCATGAGCCATCATGGAGCAAAGTCTAAACTATTAATTACTGTTCAATATGATCTTTTCTACAAATTGTTTCCAGTTCAAATATTCTTCTTTATTTTTCTTAAGTTACTGCTGATTTTGGAAAATTAAGATGAGGTAGACTGAAGCAATGACTCAGAGATAGCTTATAAGAACCTACTTGCTAAATATTTGGGGGAAAGAGGCTGTATGTTTCTAGGTTTATAAAGAAATGTGAGAATGAATTCATGAAATGTGGGAATAGTGTCAACCAGTGCTCTGGTTAGGATCTTTTCACACAGAGTGATGGTGATGATGCCAATGAGAATTATACTGGGATATATTCTGTCTTTATTTTTTAACAATCTTCTTTGGCGACATTTTGAATCCCTTGAGAAAATGCTCAAACTCACTTCCCCTTCATGCAGTTAGAAAACTCCAGACTTGGCTTTGTTCTACAAAGCTGCTTTGCTTTAAGTAGCAGTTCTGCAAAACATAACTTCACATATTTCTTTTACTCTATGCTTTATTACTGAGAATATTTGCATGAAAACAGGGTCTTTGTTTAAAAGTTCCTGCTTCTTATTCATCACAGCTCGTTGAGTTGGAAGCAATTACAGTACCCTGTACAGAAGGCTCCGATCCCTTCAGAACAGGAAAATATAAGCAGGAATTGACAAACTTGTAAGAATATAAGCTCTTGTTTTCATGAAAATGTCCTCATTTCCTTAGTAATAAAAAAGGAAAAGGGAATAAATATGTGGCACACAATGAAAAAAAAAGAGAATGTTTCAAATGTCTTAAGGTTTGTATATGGGCACTGAAATATTTTTATTGTTACAGTGACACATTCAACCTTGCTTGTTTTCATCCTAAAGAAGGTGTTCACAAAGGATTTTGTGTATGTGTGTGTGTGTGTGTGTGTATATTTTTTGTTCTATTCTATAGGTAATGTATCTTTCTCAGCTAAGGCAACACTAATATAAACCAGCTACTAGAATACCACCCAGAGTGTTGTCTAAACCAAGCCAGGACTAACAAGGCAGTGCTGTAAATGCTAGCAGTCTATCTCTGTTAGTGTTCTCGATTTCATTGCCATGGAGGGAGATGTGATAATTGGAAGATGTTCCAGAAAGTTTTAGATATGGCTCTACAGCCATTGTCAGGCACTACTAGACAAAGTCAGCACTGGAACAGAGTGTGGTTAACCAGCTGCCATCGTCCTGCTTACAACAAGATGGAAAGGAGGGAGGAAGAAAAAATGAAGAAGAGAATTTCTCGATCTGAAATAGTTGACAAAATACAACATTAATCTCTCACTGGTATAAAATACCATTCAAATTTTATTTTTGCATTTGATCCATATATTTGCATCAGCAGCATGGGGTCCTCCTGACTTCACATTATAGACAATGATAACTAAAGACCAAAACAGAAGAAATTACTGTTGCATCTTATTGTAGACATTACTTCCTTCACTGTTTTCACAGAATCACAGAACCACAAAATAAGCTGAGTTAGAAGGGACCCACAAGGATAATTAAGTCCAACTCCCTGCACAGCACCATGCCCAAGAGTCATACCATGTGCCTGAGAGCATTGTCCAAACACTTTTTGAACTCAGCCAGCTTCACTGCTTTGACCACTTCCCTGGGGAGCCTGTTCCCGTGCTCAATCATCCTCTGGGTGAAGAACCTTTTTCTAATATCCAATCTAGACCTCCTCTGACACAGCTTTAGGTCATTCCCTTGAGTCCTGTCACCGGTCACTTCAGAGAAGAGATCAGTGTCTGCCCCTCATTTTCCTCTCACAAGGAAGTTGTAGACTGTGATGAGGTCTCCCCTCAGTCTCCTCCAGGCTGAACAGACCAAGTGACCTCAGCCACTCATCATACAGCTTCCCCTCTAGGCCTTTCATCATCTTTGTTGACTCCTTTGGATTCTGTCTAATAGTTTAATATCTTTCTTATATTGCAGTGCCCAAAACTACACCCACTATTCAAGATGAGGCTGTTCCTGAGCACAAGAGAGTGGGAAAATCCCCTCCATTGCCTGGCTGGTAATGCTGTGCCTGATGCCCCCCAGGACACGGTTGTCCCTCCTGGATGCCAGGACACTTTTAACTCATGTTCAGGACCCCAGGACCCTCAATCCATGGCACTGATTTCCAGCATCTCATGTGCATACCTCCAGGGTTGTCCCCTCCCAGGTGCCAAAAACAGCACTCACCCTTTTTGAACTTCATATGATTGGTGATTGCCCAGTCCTCTGATTTGTTGAGGTCTCTCTGCAGGGCCTCCCTGCCTTTGAGGCAGCAGCTCCTCTCAGTTTTGTCTCATCTGTGAACTTGTTCAATATCCCTTCCAGTCCTGAGTCCAAGTCATTGATGCACATGTTGAAGAGCACAGGGCCAAGAATGGAACCTTGTGGAACCCCACTAGTGACAGGTCACCAGTCTGATGTCACCCCTCACTATAACCCTTTGTGCCTGACCCGTGAGCCAGTTTTTCACCCCTCATGTCATGTGTTTGTTTATCCAGCTGTGTGGCGGATGTTTTGTCCACAAGGATACAGTGAGAGACAGTAGGGAAAGCTCTACTGAAATCCAAAATGATTACATCAACTGGCTTCCCTTGATCAGCCATGTTGGTTGCCTTGAGAAAAAAGGGAAATCAGGTTTTATAAGCTGGACTTTCTCATGATTGTGACCAATGACTGCGTTGTCTTTCAGGTGTTTTTCAATACTTCCCAGAATAATCTTCTCCATAGCTTTGCAGGTACTGCAGTGAGACTGACAGGCTTGCTGTTTCTGGGGTCCTCCTTCTTGCCCTTCTTGAAAACTGGGACAATATTTGCCATCTTCCAGTCAGCTGGGGACCTTTCCAGATTTCTAAGACTGCTTAGAAATCATTGAGAGAGGTTTTGAGATGGCAGTCATCCAGCTCTTTGAGAATTCTTGGATGAACCCCATCAAGCCCCATAGATTTGTAGGGATCCAGCTGGAGAAGCAGATCCCACACAATTTCAGGGTCGACTGGGAGTTGAGCATTCATACAGTCATGGTCCTCCAGATCAGGGCACTGAGACTCCCTTGGTCTGTCATCTATGTTGAAGACAGAGGCAAAGAATTTGTTAAACACCTCTGCCTTGTGTATGTCCCTGTTTGTGAGGTGACCATTCTCATCCTTTAATGGGACAATGTTATTTCTACTGCCTCCTGCTATTTATATATTTAAAAAAACTCTTTTTATTTTCTCCCTCATTTCTGGAAGCTTCAACTCCAGTAGAACTTTGACCACACAAATTTTCTCCCTACAGGGGCAAACAGAATCTCTGTATTTTTTCCATGTCAATTAACCTTTCTTCCACTGGGGATACAGCCTTCTTTTTAACCTTATTTCCAAGAGAAGAATCCAGTTCAGCCAAGCTGGCCTTTTGCCTCACCTGCTTGACTTTGGGAATTGCCTTCTCCTGTGCCCTTTGGAGGTGATGTTTGTTTAAAAAGTGACTGGCACTGATGGATGCCAGCACCTGCAAAAATGTTTTACCAGGGAACTACACTTGGTAATTTCCTGAGCAGGCTGAAGTGTTCTCTCCTCATGTCCAGAGTTGAGGTTTTGCTGGCACTCTTCCTCCTGTCAACAGATTTTAAACTTGATTGTTTTGTGGTCACTGTGGCCAAGACAGCTACCAATCTCCTCTTCACTCATGAGATCCACACTGTTGACAAGAAACAGATCAAGGAGGGCATCTTTCTGAGTTGGCTCCCTTAGGATCTGTTTCACAAAGTTGTCATCTGGGTTATTTAGGAATCTTCTGGCCTGTGTTGTGCCTGCTGTATGATGCTCCCACTTGATTTCTGCCAAGTTGAAGTCCCCAGTAAGGACAAGGCCAGTTGACTTGGAAGTGTCCCTTAGTTCCTCATAGAACAACTTGTTGACATCATTGTCCTGGCTAGAAAGTTTATAGTAGAGTCCCACAATGACATCCACATTACTTTTTTGTCCTTTGATCCTTATCCAGAGGCTCTCAACTGCATAGTTGCCAACTGCAAGCTCCACACATTCTAACCCTTCTATTACATACAGTGCCACCAGGTCCATAATCCAAGTGATCTTGGAAAATTAAGATGAGGTAGACCGAAGCAGGTGAAATTTGCTCAAAGCACTTTATCATTTTTTTGCCACTGTAGTTTTACTATAAGGTAGCCTTGCTCTTTAAGTGAGAACACAGTGCACATTTTGAGGTTATTTGGTAGGGTCCCAGAATGGTCATTAGGAAAGTGCCCTTTCATTAATTGTGTTATGGTAGCTTTTGACGTGGTAACATTTAGGCACTGATTCAATGTCCTCCATAAATTTATCCTCAAAACACCAAATTAGTGTTGTTAGTATCAACTTTAAGCAGCAGAACAGTATAAATAATATCTGCCCTTACATGACTGTTCCTGGCTACCGAAATGCAGCTTATTACTGGAGCACACACTTATTACTCCAGTCTCTCTGTTCCTGCTAAACTGCTGAATAATTTTTACTCAGTATAACCCCATCCTGAATAATAACAAGAAAAGAAAGATCATCAATGTTAAAAAGTGAACACGAACAACACAAATTGTTTAAATAATTCCCATGACAACTAGGAACTTATAAATAGAAGTGGACTGCAGGTCTCCATGACCTTAAAGTACACCTAGTTTCAACCCCCCTGCCATGGTCAAGGACACCTTCCACTAGACCAGGTTGCTCAAAGCCCCATGCAACCTAGCCTTGAACATTTCCATGGATGGGATAACCACATGTTCTCTGGGCAACCTTTTCCAGAGAAAAGGTTTCACCACCCTTACACTGAAGAATTTCTTCCTAAAATCTGATCTGAACTTGCCCTCTTTCAGCTTAATGCCATTCCCCTTTATCTGTTGCTACATGCCCTGGTAAAAGGTCCCTCTCCTGCCCTATTGTAGCCCTTCTTTAGGTACTGAAAGGCTGCTCTAAGGTCATCCCAGAACCTTCCTTTCTCCATGCTGAACAACCCTTACTGCCTCAGACTGTCCTCATAGGAGAGCTCCTCCAGCCCTCTGATCATCTTTGTATGGGACAAATGCTTTGCACAAGTCCAGGTAGATGACATCAGTAATTTACATGAAGTATAATTGGTTCAGACCTAAGAAAAACTTTTGGGTTGGCTTGTAGGGTTCTTCTGGATGGCTGGGTTGGTTTGTTTGTTGGTCCTACTCTCTATGTGCTCTGCCTGGCTGGGTTATCCCTCAGGAGTGAGGAGAGGATCCCTGAACAAGGATGGCCCCTGCCAACTGTAGAGCAGTGGGACACTGCCACAAGTTAGGTAGAAAATTTTGGGGCATTATATGCAGAAATGCCCAGCAAGGGAGCCAGAGATAGTAATAATTGTGTCCTGCAAACCTCCCAGCTTGAGAGTGCAGGTCTGGATTGGACCGCCTCACAGGTCCCACCTCCTGTAAGTACCTTGTACATTTTAGTAAAGGATAGTCTACAGCTGTTCCATATTTCCCACCGACTCTAGGGCTCTCTAACCCCTTTTGTCAATGTGGAAACATGCAGAAACAAATAGAAGTCTGCAATAGTTTTCAACAACAAGGATTTAGCTGTAGTTCTGATTTCTAACTGTCTGTGCCTTTCCACAAGCAGTGCAACAAGGAGACACTAAGATGAAAGCACTCAGGAATGATACAAAGTATGAGCCAAGGATTGTCCCTCTGGAGGTCTTCTGGAATCCCGGCATTTATTGATACCCAGACCTTGTGAGTCATTTGCTGTTAGAAGCAGGTTTAGTTAGACCTCAGAGTGCCAGTGAGTTTCCTTAATTCCAGAACAGTCTTAGGACAGTGAGGTTTTAGGTGGAGCCAGGTATCACCACGACCATTCTGCCCAGGCACCCCTCTGATACAGCCCCTCACTCTGAGCTGGGATACGGAAGAAAGGTAGAGATGGAGCACAAGTCAGCGCAAATGCTTATTTTATTTCACTCCTTTTAAGTAGTGGTATTTCTTCACCTGTTGTCCCCAGCCATTTAATGACCACTTTCTAATATATAAAGCAATGTAGATGTGGTTTTAACAAATATTATCCTAGTGCTTTATCTTTTGGATGCTTAAAAGTCTCCGAGGTACTTCTGAGGCTCATCCACTGCTTCCAAAACCTGAGGGATTCACCGGAACCAGCATGTTCTCTTATGTAAGTATGATTTTTCTCTTTCCAAGAGGGAAAGACCATTAAAAGAAAAAACACAAAAAAAACCCAAAAAAACCAGCCCATTGTGTAATTCTTAAAGGCTCTGGAACAGAAAAAAATGCTTAATGTGAAGGCTGGCATGAATATTTCTATTTATGACCACTAGCCCATAGAGAACAATGCTGCCTTAGCAAAGTCCTCACTCTGTTTAACATATACTGAACTTCGCAGTGTTACGCTATATATATATTTATACATTTCTGATTGAACTTTGGATAATGGTTCTTATAAAAGAATGTAAAACTGGAGGTCTTTGTACTTCCCACAGCTATTTTTCAAGCCAGAGTTGTGCTTTGTTTTCTGAAATTGATATCCTCATTCAAACAAATATGTGATAAAAAATGTGTTCATGTGTGAAAAAGCCATATGCAGTGTTGAAATTCTGGCCAACTCGTTATACAGATACTACATGCTCAAGAAATGATGACTCAGTAGGGGAATTTTACTCATCCTGTGACATGCTTGACTTCATGAGCAACACCTTGCCTTCACTTCTCTTACTGCTGCCAGGGACTGGGGAGGTAGAGATGTGCATGGACATTGGCAGGGTACCTTAGAAAGATATTCTGCTGTTTCTACTGTGGGTTTTGTTGGTTTGGTTATAAAAGGGATATATAAAGAGATATATACTCTCTCTGAAAGATCAAGTACAGCCGTGGTACTTCTCAGGCTCTGATGGGAAGGAAGAGGCCATTTCAGCTTTGGCCTCCAAATTTGCATGACTCTCTGCTCTGTAATCACCTACTGTGTTGTGTTTAGCACAGGCAGAAACTTACCTGTTGGTGTACTACTGACTTTCTGTTTCATGCATTCATTTTGGTAATTACTCAGAGGAAACAGAAAAAGGACGTAGGCCGAAACTTGTTCATCGTACATAAGCTAATGCTGACCGGCCCAGTTTTTCACCTTGCTTTTCTCTATCATTTGTATTTGCATATCTGGATTTGTGAAAGAGGTGGTCCTTAGCCCATCCCTTGCTACAGGCCTCAGAGAATTAACTGAAATACAGTCAATCTGTCTGTAGATGCAGTATCCCAAGAAAACAGAAAGCAGGTTTGCAGGAAAAGGGGAAGGGGAAAGGGGAAAGGAGGGAAGGGAAGGGAAGGGAAGGGAAGGGAAGGGAAGGGAAGGGAAGGGAAGGGAAGGGAAGGGAAGGGAAGGGAAGGGAAGGGAAGGGAAGGGAAGGGAAGGGAAGGGAAGGGAAGGGAAGGGAAGGGAAGGGAAGGGAAGGGAAGGGAAGGGAAGGGAAGGGAAGGGAAGGGAAGGGAAGGGAAGGGAAGGGAAGGGAAGGGAAGGGAAGGGAAGGGAAGGGAAGGGAAGGAAGGAAGGAAAGGAAAGAAAGGAAAGGAAAGGAAAGGAAAGGAAAGGAAAGGAAAGGAAAGGAAAGGAAAGGAAAGGAAAGGAAAGGAAAGGAAAGGAAAGGAAAGGAAAGGAAAGGAAAGGAAAGGAAAGGAAAGGAAAGAAAGGAAAGGGAGAAAAAAGAAAGAAAGAGAAAGAAAGAGAGAGAAAGAGAGAAAAGAAAAGAAAAGAAAAGAAAAAAGAAAAGAAAAGAAAAGAAAAGAAAAGAAAAGAAAAGAAAAGAAAAGAAAAGAAAAGAAAAGAAAAGAAAAGAAAAGAAAAGAAAAGAAAAGAAAAGAAAAGAAAAGAAGAAAAGAAAAAGAAAGAAAGAAAATAAGAAAGAAAGAGAAGAAAGAGAAGAAAGAAAGAGAAAGAAGAGAAGAAAGAAAGAGAAGAAGAAAGAGAAAGAAAGAAAGAAAGAAAGAGAAGAAAGAGAAGAAAGAGAAGAAAGAGAGAAAGAGAAGAAAGAGAGAAGAGAAGAAGGAAGGAAGGAAAGAGAAGGAAGGAAGGAAGGAAGGAAGGAAGGAAGGAAGGAAGGAAGGAAGGAAGGAAGGAAGGAAGGAAGGAAGGAAGGAAGGAAGGAAGGAAGGAAGGAAG